>NW_028301628.1:21818181-22121212 GCF_987345545.1 Pholcus phalangioides
GGAGAAGCAATACGGATACAGCAAAAAAATGGACTCGGAAGTATACAGTACCATAGGAAACAGCACAAAGGGACGGCCAAAAAAAAAAAAAAAATAAGGAAAATAAAAATTTAAGAATTGCTTGACGGTCCCGAAAGAAACGGCCAACAAGAAAATGAAAAGAAAACCGGAAGAAAAAGGGAAAAAAGTCAAACACAACAGCACTCCAAACAAAGGGCGGGGAAGACTCTTCCATGTTTTTCCCGAGACCATATCTTCCTTAGAAGAGAACAAATTCATGTTTTTTCTCCCTACTCCGCTATATTCCGGGTATGTATAGAACATCGTTATTTCGAGCGCAGCATCTGTAAGAAGTTTTCCGGTTTATTCCAGAGGATTGTATGCATGGAAGAGATTCAGAGCAGAAAAAAAAATATAAGGGTGTGTAAATATCAGTTCTCTCGTACCGATAGGATGCTGAGAAACGCCTCTTTTTTTTTGTTTTTACTATACATGGTAATTACATGCCACAACAACGAAATTAATCATCTCGCTTGACGAGATAACTCACAGCACTTTTACGTAGCCGTTTTTATACATACCCCCACAAAATGAGGCAATCGACATCATTAATTACAAAACGATGGCAAAGGAAAAAAAAATCAGGACATTTTAAAATATGTCCATGATTTGAATAAAATATAAATTTTCATTTTCAGAACTTTTTCAGAAATGAAAGCTTGAAGAAACGGATTCTAAAATAAGTATTCAAAATGATCCATGTTTAATGCTGTTTTCTAACGAATCTATTCACATAGAAAATACTTTTTTTTTTGTATTTCAAATACGAATACAGTATATGAGTAAAGCAAGGGGAAGCATAACCTTTGCAGTCCGTGGGCCAGAAAAACTGGTGTATATATATCGGAAATACATGACCCATATTTTAAGGGACATTACCAAAATTTTGGCCATCTCGACTTTTTTTAATCCGTTGATGCCGGGAATAGTCGGAGAAACGCTTTTCTCGCTGGGAGAGAAAAAAAAAAAAGCGCCCCTTTAAAATTTTTGTTCGTGAAAGATAGGTGGCACGAAAACTCTCAAACGTTGCAAATTCAGTACAACCGAAAAAAATATATATAGAAACAAGAACTAAGTTGTGTGGCCTAGGTATAAGTACGAATTCCTACAGAACATCTAATTAAAGAAAAAATTGAGGATGGAATATCAGATTTCTGCTATTACTCCATTCGACGGAACACCGACTCCATATGCATTATTTGACATTTTTCTCGAAAATTGTTGGTTGCGGAGGTCTTTAGACACTCTTTATGAGTTCAGAGAGAGTGTTATCTCGTTTTTTCCACCTTGAAGGAACACCCATTTTTAATGCTAAGTCGTCAAAAACAAACTGAAGGAAGACTATATCAGATTGTAATGTACAAAAATACGAGTATATGTAATAAAGATACGGTGTGTTCAACTAAGAGTATCTGGAAAAGATTGTAAAATTCTACGTTCGATTTTGAAATTAAAGTAAAATATGCGGAAAAAAAGGCTAAAATGGGGGGAAATCCAGTTGCAACACCTTCATATAAACGTTATTGGGGTAAACATAAAATTCAAATACATCAAAACCTGTCCAACTTGGACACATACGGTTCCATTCAAATCTGTCCAAGAGGGATCAAACGATATTAAAGGTTGCAATCACGAGTGTTGTCAGTTTCTCTTATTGAGGAAATCCATCGAAAAATATGATATTTGTTTTTGTGTGAAGTGCTGTAGAGCACTCTCTAAACACACTCTCTCGCTTTTGCTACTGAGATTTGACCGCACACATTCTATGATCAAAATGCTTGTTTAGGTATCTTATATCACCTCTTAAAGTTTGTGCCATGAATTTAGAATCGTCCCGTATTTCAAATTGTGAGTGAAGTATAATGATTGAATATTTGCACCGTTTTCAGGTCTGCTGCTTTCTATGAAAAAACTTTTTAACGGGTACATCGGTACGCATTCACGCCTCAAAGTTAGGAACCACAAAAAACCGACTTCAGAGGACTACCACTGTGCCTGTCGCTGGTGGGGTTCAAACTCGGGTCGCCGACATGCCAGTCCGTCACTGTGACCACACGACCGCACAGCGGCGACAGTGAAAAAAAAAAAGCACCGAGAAGCTTTGCAATACTCCATGGGTATTCAAGATAAATGACGAACGATTTTTCATTCCTAACCCATGTCTACAGCATCAGTCAGAACGTATAAATATTGGCACATTCATTAGAATATTAATAAGAGGAAAATCCAAGAGCATACTGAAATATTCAGAAAATAAAAGTTCCTCGGGCACATACACAAGTTTTCAAACTTTAATTTATTGAAGTAAGAGATAAAGTAGCGGAATATATGCGTGCGAGTGTGAGATCTAGTTTCGGTCAATCGTATCTCGGGTTCTCAACAGCAAACCGACATCAAATCACTGGATAGGAAACAATCTAGATATGACCTATACCCGAAAGGCATCAGCAGCAGAACGCGATTTCCCCCCACAAACTCGCATATACGCACAAACTGATCTCACCGCACTCCAACCCGACCTATCGGCAGGAATCGCCTTTCCCCGCCCCCCCCTCCTGGATCCAGTTCTTTTCCAACGATTCCCAAACTAACAACTCCTTTTTGCAGTTCTTCCAATATTTATCCGCGAGGTCGCCGTTCGGTCGCGCTCTACCCTATCTTCTCCTGATCCTGGAACGGGAGAAGAACATACTGCTCATGCGCTAGCAACCTGCATCTCTCTCTCTCGCTCTCTCCGGCACTGGATTTGGCCGTCAGTACGACGTCGGACACAGAGGCGTCTCGTTCGTCCGCTCCACGAGCGGGCAACCCGATGACATCTGCGACGAGAAGGGTTTTTTTCGGAAGGGAAGAAAAAAGAACAGGAAGACATATACCATATTAATGGCAAATCCTGCAGGAGTTATGATGGCAAAAGAAAAGCATCGATGGCTATAACTCGAGTTATAACTCAACTGGTGAGAGACCATTACTTTGAATTCAAGGTAAAGCAAACATTAAAAAGAGGTAAGAGCACTATTGGAGCGCATCGCTTTTTTTTGATTTTCACATACTTTACATTTTTTATTTCTAAATAAAAACCAAAATATTTTTGATCAAAAATATATATATATATTCCCGATATCAAACATAAAATATGTTTCTTATCGAGATAGATTAGGCTCAATTTTTTAACATTCTATACAGTATAACTTCCCACATCAGGAAACATCCAAAGTAATATTTTGAATGTGCACATTCAAAAGTGGAGGGCTTTAGAGGGTGTACGTGACTTCAGTAATCAAAGAAGCAATGCAAGTGATTTTTAAAACTAATTTTAAACAGATTTACGTAAAATTTATGTGTAAAGAGAACAGTTTCGAAAATTTTTAACCCATTACTATCTTAAAAACTCTTTATTTTAGCCCTTCTTACAGCTTATATTTACTCATTTCTATAGGAATGGGATCCAATCCCACTTTATATCGGATAAGAGATGCTCTTCTTTCATATCCACATGTTTAAGAAAAAATGTGATTCGAATAGTTGTAATAATCAAGTGTAATAGAGAATAAAAAATAGACAAAAATCAATTATAATATTTAACTCTTCAAGCGGCACAGCAGAAATCACAAAAGACCTTTGGAAATGTCACATCTTTTATAATGAAGAAGAATTTCCTACGATTTGCAGCAGGTGCAAACAAAGGAATATAGGGGGAAAAGTGTCTCCCATTGAGAAATCCACTTTATAATAAATCTCGTCTCGTCAATTCTAAAATAAGAAGCTTAGGAGGCAAGATATCTCGTCAATGCCGCTTAAAGGGTTAAAAAAAAACTTCAAGTCATATCGGAAAGTAATGAAAGCGCGCAATATGATCAATTTGTACTTAACAGCTGAGTATCCTGTAAAAATATATCCAAGATATATCGTAAGCATAATTGCTATATGTTTTTACCGAACGACATACCAAGAATTACTGATTCGACGGAAAGTATTATAATATTATTACGGAAATTATTTTGAAGTGATACATAATTTTTTTCATTTTCTTTACTTAAACATCTGCAGTATTCATAGCATATACTCAGAAAGGAAAATAATGAAATTGCTTAACTTTCTATCAATTTTTATTTTTGAATAGTTACTAACTAATAACCATAATAGTATTCGAATAATACTAAACAATGGTTTTTTTTAATTAAAAATGCATAAATAATATGAAGTGATTGTTACGTCTCAAATTTGAAAAAAATATTAAAAAAATAACCAAATCTTTTTAATGTCAATCATTGGTTGAAAGCGCAACCGAAATCTGAATATATATAAAGTTCGATCAAATGAAACTCGTTCAACTGAATTTATGAAAACGGGTGGAAAAATATATCCGATTGGTACGGCAGAATTCAACAAAGCAATCCATAAGGACTGCACTTATGTTGTTCAGGATAAGTGACAATTCACATGCAGAAACGCATCCAAATTCTTTGGGAGAAGAAGACCGACGATTTTCGGTTGTTTTGACACAGTGACATATTGGGCAAAAAAAAAAGCCCCTGTCCAGAAAAAACAGTACTTCACGCGAAAACACGCTGAGTTGCTTTTCCTTTATGCAAATTGAGCAACTGTAGCGGACTACGAGGAATCACGGTCTTTCGTTGACGTTTCACGAAGCGGAATGTGCAACATTCTTCTTTCTTGTGATATTTACTGTCAAATGAATCGAGTCAAGAAACTTTCTCAGCATAGAAAGTACTTCCAGAGCAGAGCGATTCTCAACCTTTTCTCACTCGCGGAGTAATTCAAAGAATATAATACATATGGCAGAGACCAGAAGGCTTCTTTTCCCCTTTATATTTTCTCAAATTTACTAATTTATTTACTTTACTCGAGCGGCCGCGAACCCCTTGGTATATGATAGAATGATAGTATATCTATGTAGAGATGACCGCATCTCTGTTTTCGACGCAAGAAATCATCGTGTTTGTGTTTGGAGCACTCTTGTTCTCAACGGCACAATATGAACCCGACCATCCCATATGTTGCATTTTTGCTCTTCGGAAGTATTAGGGTCTGCGTAGCCTAGTCGGTTGTAATTTAAAGGTGTCATTGTCAGTGACATCCACTTCAAAAAAGTTCCGTCACTGTGAGCAGAACACCAAATATGCATTCAGCTACAAATACAGAGACCACAAAAAGGCAACGAGGTGGCAGAAAGAGATGGGGTAAAAATGTCCATAACAAACTGGAGCGAGCAACACGTGTGTACGACAAGGCAGTGTGATTAAAAAACATAGCTAATTACTATCGTCACTAGAAACAATGAATATAAATGGTCCGCTAATCAGGTCTGCAGTGGAAAATGATTGCTTAAATAATGGTAATATATAAAATAAATTTAATACACAGTAATTTTAACTAGTCGCGGGCTGCATAAAATCACCTCACGGGCAGCATGAGGCTCAGGGGACAAAGCTGTTGGCCATCCCTGATCTAGACAATATTGAAAATCGAATTACAACAGCGATAAAATCAGTGGAGCCCAATCTACTGGAAAGTGTTTTGGAGACTAGTTACCGAATCGATGCCGCCATCGTATCCATCTATCAAGGAAACATTTATTTTCTGGATATTATACTGGATATTATTCTGGATATATACTCGTCTCCGCTGAGACTCGAACCAGGGCCCTCTTGCATACCGGGCAAGCATGCTACCATCTACACCACTGGAGACACGACCCTGCCTTCCTTATTAAAAATGCCTTCCATTTAAAATGAAAACTAAATGGCAGCACCAACACAAAACAAGCGCAATTCGACACCATAAATACGTAGGATCACGCATACACTCGAAACATACATTCCGGCATGCACCAATTCGTTAGAATTTCTGTAGAGGAATGTATATGAAGTGCATGTACGGTTAAGTAGTAGTAGTAGTAGTGGAATTGAACATTCGTGAGATGGTAAACATACCTTCATGCCTATGAAATACCCTGACAATGCATAAATGATATTATACGCAATGAAATAACATTTCATAATGCAATAGTTCTGCTTTCTAAAGAAATTGTGTGAATAGATGTGTTCTATAATTCCTTCAAGTTTTGCCCGTGAGTTTCGAATCACCCTGTATGAAATATTGGACTGCGGGGGGGGGGGGGGAATGATTTCAAACTTGGAAATTTAAACAGAAAATAGCAGAACCGAGAAATATCATAGAAATCGGGAGTGGGGTGAGGTGGATTTCTATAATGACACCGTGGGAAGAGAATAAAAGTGAGAGGGGGGAAAATGGAATTGCGGCAATTAGAAGCAATTTACGATGTCCTGCGCCATCATCATCAAACCGGCTGTTGCCAATCGGACGCTGCTGCTGCTGTATATTGAGTTTCACGATGTTCAGTTTCTCACTATGTGGATGTAAGGGGGTTCCAAAAGAAATGAAAAGAAAAAAAAAATCAATTCTTCTTGCTCTTCAACATCAACGTGAGGTAATGATCGTTCCACTTTTTTTTTTTTTTTTTTTGCTTTTCGCCATTACTTTTGCCTTATTTTCTGTCTGAGGAAATAGGGTACGAAAAAATTTTCCTCTCACATACGAAATAGAAACCGAAAAAGAAAAAAAAACCGAAATGCATCAAAGGAGACGGCAGAGAAAAGGAAGCTCGGCAAGGTTCCAGGAAAAATAGAATGACGGAGGTGGTGGGAGAGGGGACGGAAACCAATCCCGGAAAAAGGAATAGAAAATAGATTATTTCTGCACCCGGAAAAGTTGGAATGGAAATGCGGTTAGTATTCCATTACCGACGAAACTAATTAAGTTATTGTTATGATGGTGCCGCGTCTAACGCATACGAAACGAATTTCGTATTTTATCTTGTGTGGAGCATGACGAAGATTGGATATTGATAGGATCCGAGAGACACCCAGGCTCTGCCACACTCGGTGCGAAGATTGGATGCATGCTAATAGCCTCGATAGGGGGGGAAGGGGCGTCACGATTCAACTGGGTGATGTAATTCATAATTTGAAATTCCCCTTACTAGGGGTCAGCCTGGACGTTTTTTGGAGAGTCCTGTTTACGTGAACATTTTCCTTATTTTTGTGAAAAGGGTGATTAATATTGTGAAAAATATCTAGTCAGTTTATTACAAAAGAAATGCAAAATTTATGGTTTTATTAATTCGTATTTTGTGAAGGGTCTAGAAAAGGGTGTCACCCTCTCTAATGCTTAGATTTTTTACTGAGCTTTCTATCCTCTTGATGTCAATGTCAGGATTAGAAAATTCAATATAGTAATTCTTAACCCTGTCAACGGCAATTACGAGATATCTCGCCTCCTTAAAAGCCTCTTATTTCGGCAATGACGAGCCCAGATAGTTTCATTGTTGGCTTCATCTTCGAGCATGATTTCCATCCCACAACCTGTCAATCAACATCCAGTGGACGGAGGCAACTGTTCGCGTTTTAGTAAAAGAAGAAAAGAGACAGTGTTCAAAATATATATATAACTTTTCTTTCCCTTTCCTTGGGAGTGTTTTTGGAATATGGGTGCAGTAAATGATATAAAAAAGAATATTTCTGTTCCTTGTTTTTTTTCTATTATTATTTTTCTCGGAGTTTGAGGGAAAAGCACTATCACCTGCATAAAATCGGGAAAAAAAATGCGGCATTTTGCACAGAATGTTTTGTTACTTTCACTGTGTGCCAATTATATAATCCGGGTGAGTAAAATTTATAAAACCTCTAAAAGGGTTAAATCAAAATCGGCCTTAATAAGAATCGAACTTGGATATCTGATACATCGAGGGGTAGTGCGAGACATATATGATCGTCCAGGAGGTCCTAGTCAAGTCTCGTACATTCATTCAGAGGACTACTCGAAGGAGAATATTGATATCTACACTCAGTGGCACAAAAATTAGGAATGGCTCCCACTACAACTTCGACTCGTCCGTGCAACACGTGCGCTGAAGTAATAAACCGGATTTGCAGATAAAAAGCTTTTTCCTGGTCAGAAGCCCCAGTTAACGTTGCAATTTTCTGGATCATAAGGGAAAATAACAGATTTGAATGACTTTGAACGCGGCATGATCGTGGGCGCCAGAAGGGGCGGTTCCAGTATTTCCGAAGCCGCTAACCTTCTTGGTTTTTCTTGTACAACAGTATCTCTAGTCTTCAAAGAATAGCAGCAAAGAAAAAACTTCTGGCGGAAAGCGGAATAGTAGGAGGAAATTGCTTGTGAACGAAAGAAGTGCCAATCGACTGACACGCATTGTGTGCAATAACGGAAGAGTTGTTGCGCAATACAACTCAGAATTATTGCAAAGGATCTTAAAACGAATTGGTTTTACTAGCCTGCGACCAACAACAGTTCCTTTGATTTCGCTGCAAAACCGAAGAAAACAGATTTTGTGGGGTTGAGAATGCCGAAATTGGACACTTGATGAATAGAAGAAAGTTGTCCCGTCTGACGAGTCAAGATTTCTTCTCCATGACGTTGATGGCAGGATTCGTGTGTGAAGCAAGTAGCGCGAAGCCATGGATCCAGTATGCCATATGGCAACTGTTCAAGCAGGTGGCGGAGCAATCACGGTCTAGGGAGGGAGAGTATTTTCCTGGTGTACTCTCTTTTGGTCCCTTATTTTTATTACATGCCTTCGTCAATGCTAGGCGCCAACCTCCAAATCATTGCTGACCACGTGCACCTTATTTCCAGCAGGACAATGCACCTTACTACAGGGATGGAATTATCTCAGAATCGTTTGAGGAATATGATTCGGAATTTTAATTGCTTCAATGTCCCCCCCCCCCTCAGTCACCCGATCTCAACCCAATTGAGCATTTGTGGAAGAGGTCCGAAACACCACCTTCTAATCTGAGGGAAGTAAGAGCTGCCATTTCGTTAGGATGGGCTAATATTCCTCCTCAACAGTTTCAATAAGAAGTTGTAGAGTCCATACCTAGGAGAATAACTGCTGTCATCAAAACCATAGGAGGTCCCACACGATATTAGTAGCGAGTAGCAGGGTGTTCCCAATTTTTCGGCCACTGGGTGTATACCAATGTCACTCAGACTTTGATTCGGGAAGAGAACCCCTTCGTGAAATTATCTATATGATTGACAAATAAAAACAATATTTGTATCAACTTTATAAATATTTTTTTTATTAACAATCTTTTTATAAATAAATGAATGTTTGTAGATGTATCAGGACTTGCCATAAACTTATGACGGCTAAAAATATGTCATTGGTGCTTGAAATTTTATAGACAAGATTACTGAATTGGAATCTGAGAACAATACAGATGGAAATTATGTGTGTCTACTAATACGGAAAGGGTAATCCGAGTCTCATTAAAGTCGGGAATCATTTCATCTTTTTTCATTAAAATAAAATATGTTTGTTCCTAAGAAATTTGACTGACACCGCAAATATATTTTTTAACCCATGAAGCCCTTATATATAATACATAAAAGGTGTTTCATTGGGGGGGTTCATAACTTTTAACATTGTGAAAGACTATGCTCTAATAGAAATACCATCAAAAATACAATTTATCCATTTATTCATTTCCAATGTTCTACACATATTGTTGACTGTATGTGCTATATCTTAAGCTAGTATAAAGTTTACACATCTCTGATACTTACTTCTTTGTGAATTTTCAAAAAAAATATTGCTCGCATGATAAAACATCATGACATGAATGTAATTGAATAAAAATTGATTCGATACTCGGTGTATATATATACACATATTGTATATTGAATCAATTTTATAAGCAAGCAAAAGTTTGAGATGTCATTGGATCAACCTCATCTAAAATTAAATTTAAAAAATTTTGAAATTCAAAATGCAAATTTTTTAAATAAGATCGAGTCAATGAAATCACAAATTTTGCTGCATCTCATGAACTAAGCAGTTTCCTTTATATATATTTAAAGCTATTTTTAGTCAATTACACTGATGTCATGGTATTTTATCATGCGCACAAGCTGTTTTTGATGCATTTTTTTGAAAATTTATAAAAAGTTAAAGTATCAAAGATATGTAAAACTTTATATCACCATACGGTAGCATATACAATAAAGAACATAAAGGGTACATACAAAGGGTATGAGACCCCTTAAAACCTTTGTGAGTACATAGAAACTTATTCAAAAGACTTACGTACTATATTTGAAACTAACAGTCTCACACATGCTCAACCCATGACTTGTTGGCTAAATGTAGCCCTCAGAATCATCTGATGTGGCCCCCATGACTTTCATAATTAATTACTGATAACCCAATTTGATTATCAATTGATTCCATGTGAACCAGTGCCGGCTGATTGAACTCTGAAACAGAGTTTCTAATATAAAGTGCACGAAGTCAGTGTTAAATTTAGTGCCATTCAATACTTTTTTTTGTGAATAAATAGTCACTGTCCATGTATCATGGATTTAAGGACCCTCGATTATAGTTTCCACGGTAGATGCTAAGAGCCCTCTGATGAATAAATACTGCATCGAAGTCTAAAGTACTGGGTTGGAATTAAAAATAATATTTACTCTGATGACTGGTGTGAGTATCCATTTTCTTATTCCCCTTTTGAATGAACAAAGTCTGAATCTGGAACTCCCCTGTTCTGATTCGACACCAGAAGTCACACACCCTTCCCTAGTCATGGTTCTGCTCAAGGAGATAAGTTAAACAAAATATGATGGCACAATTGCGTAATCATCAATACGTTTTTCAAAATTGGAAAAAAAAATCTAAAATTATGAATTCATATATTGTCACATTTTAATGAAAATCTTTCACACCAAAAATTTCCAACTTTATAGAAAGAGCAAAAAAAGGATGGGACGTCCCATTGAATAACACAAAACAGGGTTTGTTTTTCCTCTATAGAGAGCAGATCGTTGCAGACTCTTTTTTTTTCAAAAGCGGTAATAGGTGAGACTTGATGTTATCGATCTCAAACTGTGAAAGAGTAACTTTCGAAAAAAATTGGTGCACGAGGCTTTCATTATAAGATGGTGATATTTCATTGTGGCCCGCGATAAGTTATCAATTCAGCTAAGTAGCCCGCACTCTCGAAAAAGGTTGAGTACCACTGCACCAGATAACCACTCACATAGATTTGAGTCAGCCAATTCTACCGTTCCGAGCACCTATTGGCGGTCATTACAATTTAAATGATTTCACAGGTGCATGAAACACTCATACGTGAGAAAAAAAAACTAGATCTGCCACAAGTGTTCAAAGTAGGTTTCGCATACAGTATGATAAAGCTCCTCCCAACCCGGTCAAAAAAAGGACTAACCCCTTTACGTACAAAGCTTTTAGCCACACGACGTGTAGTTGAACCAACAGAGATAAATCTGAAAAACTGGTATCATTATTTGCACAGAGGAAATGAAGGAAAATAGAGGAGAGCAGGTTTTCGTTATTTCTCCCCACTCCTACTTACCCTGCCACGCTGAACAGTAATATTAAATAAAACCGAGAAATACATTAACATCCTCTGATATATTTAGAAAATCTAAACATTTATCAAACCAAAAATAAAACGTCAGTAAAACATTTATGGTGAAAAAAAAATGGAAAATAATAATATTTTAGATCAAGAAAACAACTAACCAAATGGCATCGCTAGGAAAATCGAATATTTATATAACAGCAAACAACATACTAATAGGAATGGGATTTAAAAAAAAGAAAAGACTTTCTTTCTTGTAACGTAAATGTTCTCAATGATATTAATCCCAAGAGAAGAGAAACATTCGAGTATTTGAAACAAAACGCTTCGTAGAGTTTTTTGTTTTTTCTTTCTTTCTTGCTTCTCTGCCATCTACAAAAGATGATGACATAAGGTGAAAGAAGAAGAAGTAGAATAAGAAAATAAAATAATAAAAAAATCTAATTTGCAGAGCTTGTGAAAAATTGAAGTGTCGAAAGGTTAAAAAAAAAATGAAGTAAAACACCTTTTCAGTTGCTTTAAGTAATAAGAATTAAAATGTAAAAGAAGAAAAATGGATAGAAACTAATTTGCACGAACAGAATTTTCTCGTCGTTTTTTTGTTAGTTTCTATCAAGCTTCGTGTTACAAAACTCTTTTCCTTGGAAGAAATTCCTCTTTTCAAAAAAGCTTGGTTCCAGTGAGGAAAGAGGAAAAAAAAATAGTGGAAAGAACCAACTACAAGTGCCCAAATCGATCAAATGTACGAAGCAAACAAGGTTTATTTTATCGCTTTCCACTTACCTCGAGAGGAAGGTGAGCAGCAAAGAAAACAAAACAAAAAGTACGCTAATAATAAAAGAAGCGAGACTATTTTCTGGATGTCTGTGCATATACTGTACACTCTTATACGTATAAATCTCGAGGAATGCTCCCTTCCACAGAAGGAAGGCCTCGAAACGGAACCCCTCCTCCTCCCATCCGTTGCTCTTTAACATTAATCCTCGCGTAATTAACTTTATTTTCACGCGCTCGCTAGGCGTAATTGAATTCTGAGCAGCGACAGGAACAAAACGTCGGAATAACACGATGTGAAAGGGCTACACACACACACACAACATTTTAGAAGCGTTCCGAAAAACGGGCGAATGAAAACGAAGCAAAAGCGCAAAGTAATAAAAGAAGTACGAGCTCGCTGAGGAGGACGTGACGTTCACTTGGAAGAATCAAAAGGCTGGGCGATAACTCGATTCCGCTCAGGAGTACGTTACTTGATTCAGGCTCATGCTGAAGAAATTATATTTTTACGCATACTTTTTCTTTCTGATAGCATAATTGAATACATCTACGAATCAATTTAAATTTAAAAAGAAAAAGATGGTTACTAACGAATTACGAACTATCTGATATACCAGTGATTCTCAACCTAAGGACGTATGGATTCCTTGTGGTGCCTAGGAGATCCTGGGCGGCCAGGGGTGAAAAATCAAATGAAAGGGAGCAGTGGCAGATGGTTGGGGAGGAGCCACAGAAAACTTTCTTTCCAACCCAGTCTATCGCCTTGGGCAATTTACTACCGATTGAGTTGCGCGGGAGTGTGTGTGTGTGTGGTACCTAACAGTCTGAGTGCGTATCCAGTCTTACGAGGGAATTTTTAATGCAGCCATCTATACTTCAAATACTGAGTGAAGTGTAATGATTAAATATTTGTACCGTTCTACGCCCGTTGCTCTCTGTGGGGAGACTTTTTAACGGGGGTATCGGCTTGCATTCCCGTATCGAAGTAGGGAACCAATAGAAAACCACTGTGGCACCGGTGGAGTTAGAACCCGGGTCCTCGCGATGTTTATATATGTGTTTATATGTTATCACACATATGTTTACATACATATAATGTCTACAGTTATTCGTGCTGCCCATCGAGGCGACGTGCGTATGCACCTGCCCATGTAACCCTCAACCCTGTATCTTCTTGCCCGCTGATGGTCTTTCGGTGCTTAATGCTCCGGACATCGCATCGCTCTTCTACCGTGACCCAAACATCTGGCTTACCAGCTTATATCCCCTATGGGGACAGTGCGGGAGTCATGGTCGGTTTTCGGATCTTCGCGATGCGAGTCCGTCACTTTGACCACTCGACCACCACAGCGGCGGCAACAGAGAGGTGTGAAGAAATGACGCTTTTCAGCAAAATATGATGCTATAAAAATGTAATCACTTTTAGAATCTAGAAGAGCTACCATTAAAACCTGGGCCATCTTGACAAGTCGACCCATCCGAGAATGAACCGGGAGATACGCAACCATAGGAGACCTGCATGATAAAATCTGGTCCTATGATTTTCGAGACTAAGTGTTCATATATGTAAGCTAATACGAAGTATAGATGACTGGATACGTGCTCTACCGTCAAGCTACAGAGGATACATTTTCTTTCCCAAGAACACTGTGTTCCTTTGGGCTGAACGGGACTGTGCAACAGACAGCTTCTTAACTCAGCGGCAGCTCGCGCCGAAATTATTCCCCACAGAGGAATGAGACTTCTTTCCAATTATCTTCACTTGGTACCCAGTCATCTGTACTTCGTATGATTAGAGGAGTTCATTGTTTCGTTATATGTAAGCTGTTGATGCTTCCAGCTAAGTGCGGAGGCCCCGAATATCACTTTGCCCCGAGTTGATCATGTTGAGTGGAGGACCTACATAGAACAAGTGCAAAAGAGAAGCTGAAGCTCACTGACCTGAAACTTATTTCTTTGACGGTACAATGCAAAAAGATCTGTTGAATTAAACTTGAAGTTATATTTACATGAATGGCGTATCGCCGGATTTGTTTGAATAATACGTATTCGTGGATGTGAGCCGTTTTTGTAAATTGCAGACTTCTTGAGATACGAGTTTTGATTAATCTTACACGACTTTTCAAAGATTTATTAACATGAAAAAATAACGTGTTATTGGAAAGCTGGGGAAAAATAGAACCAATCAAGTTCTTGGGAAAAGAAAAGAAGATCTTATTCAAGACATATGAGCAATGAGCTCTAATCGCACAGAACAGCATTCGGAGATATGTTTTTTGATATTTCCGCAGACTCGTTACGCTCAGCTGTGGAACATATAGTTTTGTGATTAGAGCACATTGTTGAAAATAAAGGGGGACTTACTGAGCAGTTTTAGTGCAACATATTTAAACATTTATATGTGTAAGCATATTCAATACTTATGTGTGTGTGTGTGTGCTCCAGCGCCACCAACCGATGGATTTTTGTACTATTTTTTTATTTAATAAATGACAAGCGCATCGTTTGAATTATCAGTAGTATAAATTTTGTCTCATTTGAAGTAGTGGAGTGCACTCCAGTGGTCTCTAAAGTAGGGAACTTATTTCTCGCTAACCCCCTCCCTGTAAATTTATTCACTATAAATTTTTAAGACATGCGATGTCCTCTTGGATCTTTCTCTTCACTTTTTGGAATTAGTCGCATTTTTATCAGTTATATCAATCATCTGCAGATGTATCTTCATGAATATTAACTTTAAAGCCAAAGCTAAATTTTATCACAGAAATTTTTTTGAGCCCACAACTCCATGGCTCTCTTTTTTCATGTCTTTTCAGCTACTTTAGCACACATATTTTTAGCTTTATTAAACGTTTATTAATTTATTCTCTCTCACCGGCATCAATAAGTTTGACCAAGTCCTAATTTTCCGCTTATTAAATCAACTTATTTGTCGCATGCACTGATGTCTTCGAATTTTATTTCTCTCACACACACTATTTTCTAAAACCTTTTAAAATCCTTTACGAATGTTTTGGAGTTTCTCTCAAATATAGAGTAGACGCCGTTTATTAGAATAACGGATAATGTTATAATTCAGGTATTTTTGTCACTTTTGTAAAGTACGAAACGTGCCAATAATTATAAAATACATACTATCGTATACCAATAATCATAAAATACATACTATCGTATACCAATAATCATAAAATACATACTATCGTATACCAATATCATAAAATGGGAAACAACTCGTTTGTAGTCATCAGCACTTCGGTTTATGTTATCAATTTTTTTCGTCAAAAGTTTTTTTTACATATTTTGAAGCTCAGGTTGAAAAACTCATTTTTCCCCCTTAAAGTTATTGTTATCAATCTGCAAGACTATGAAGGAGGTCAGAAAAGTCTCCCTAATTTACAAAAATTTTCGCACTCAGTTCACAATGTCCTGATGGGGCTGTAATTATCGCTATTGTACATGTGTGTGTGTACCTCTTTTTCATCTTTCCTATAGTAAAGGCATATGTAAGGTGAAAACATCCCTTTCTCCACGGTCAGATTATTTGAGTTCACCGCATTCATAGTTTTCTGGCTGGAAAACTCACCAGGGAATCTATAGAACTTACCGAACATTATAAAATGTATCGTAATTCATTATACATATCAGACAGTTCCAATCTAACTCCTCACAGTTTTGGAAGTAAGAAAAGGGAATTTAGCTTAAAGGGGAAAAAATATTCCGTTTTAGAACAATTAAAAAAAATACCCGATTTAACATTTTGATACCTGTTACGTGGGAAAGAAAAACGGAGTTATCCCGTTCGACCAAACGGGACGCATGGTCATAATACAACCGGGATATTTTCGAGAACAATTATCAATTGGTTATTGTTATCAGAAACCCAGAGTCGAGATGTGATCACATTAAGCGGCGTGAGCTGTATTTTTTAGGAACGGTACAATAACTTGTTTTTCTCTAGATGTCAAGTTACGGCACATTCACTTTCACTGGTTAAAATATTTTTGCCAATTTTTATTGAAAAACCGACATATTTTTCGCTAAGAGCGCTGAATATTTCGGTTCGTAATTCGAAAATTCCGTAAGTCAAAAACGGCCGTAATTAAATACTAATCCAATGAACATAATTACATACAATATAGCGTAAGCCCTACAAAAGACGTATCGCAGCACAGGATTCAATTACGACCAATGATTGATTGAATCAAATTTTGATATAGCGAAGATCACACAAACAACGGGATAAGCTATTGTTCACAGGAACCTGCTGTATTCTTGAGAAATCCATTTTATATGTGCAACGCTGAAAGGTCGAAATATAGGGAACTGCAGGAGCTGAGAACGTACCCATTCAGAGCTGATGAAATGGAACGGGTAATCAATCATTACGATTCATTCAGCTTTGCAGAAACTACTCCGAGATCTCATTATTCGAGAGTGGAACCTATCCAGCTCTTACAATAACTGATCGTAGGAAACAGGCCTTTCCTCTCAGTGAGTATTAATGATTCCTTTTGAGTGCGGAAAGAGATAGATTACCAGTGATTATGGGAAATTCTGTCCACATCCCCCCCCCTCCTCCACCGTTGGCAAATCCGTAGACCAGAACTTAATTCTTCCGAAATATCGTCTATGTAACGAAAGTAGAGAAAGGCGAACCTTGTAACGTTACATATGAACAATTTGATATGGAAGTAACAAAGACCTGATCCTATCTTTTCTATTTTCTTTTTATACGCTACTTAAGGAATTAACTATCAAAAATTCACTCAAATATGCAGTAAAACCCCTCTTAACGGTCACCCTTCTTTCAAAGCAAAACACAAAAAAAATATTTTTCATAATAAAAGTACGCATATATTTCAAACCCCCTGATTAACAGTCACTCATTTCTCGCGGACGAATGTTTTATTTTATTTTTTTTTTTGGTCCTACCGGTATATGCAACGGTATCACTTTACGTTAAAACAGTTTCATAGCAAAGCCAATAACTATGCAGAGAAACCAACGATCACCAATCAATGCATATTGTTTTCCCGATGCTGAAACGCAAAAACATCATAACTTCTTTGAAGGAAACCCTTTATAAAGAAGCCTATATACAGTATAAGGGCAGTTTTCTCTAATGCACTAGTTATTCTCTATTAGAGGGGACACTTTTCTTTCAAGAAACGAAGAGTTTTTTTTTGAGAGAGAGAATTTCATTGTATTTATTTTCTCTCGATCTAATGTATATGAACAGTGCATGTGAAGAAAAGTAAGGCAAAGTTAAAAAAAATTCTATCACATTTTCGAGATTTACAACTGGGATCCTTTTTAAGTTGCGAGCCTTTTTAAATGTCCCATATCAGCAAAAAAGCACTATGTCAAAGTATGAAACATCTTTACGATCAAGCCATACAGATGTAAAGACTTGAATACGGTGATTTGATTAGACTAATACTACTAAATAACAGTACATGCTACTCGTATACATTCCTCTGCGGAATTTCTAACGAATCTGTACATGCTGGAATATGTGTTCTGAGTGTATGTGTGGCCCCCCTGAATCGGAAATGTGCTTGTTTCGTGTTCACGCTGACGCAGCCATCTGCAGTCCATATTTTGGAATGAAGATGGTAAACGCTTGAATTTCCACGCTATGTAAGTATCGTGTTGAAGGTATGCCTGCTCTTGGAGGAGCGGCTCACATTCGAGCCTCGAAGTTGAAAAACCGCAGAAAAACAACTCCTGCCGACCACCACTGTGCTACCAACGGGTCTACTACTACTATACCACACCTGCACCGCGTCTATAATCCGCTGCGGAACTTTTAACGGATTGGTACATATTGGAATGTGGGTGCACGTATTGTCAACCTAACGTGCCGGTTGTTTCTATGTAAATGCTTGTTATAGTGCTGCCATCTTCCCATCTATTCTTCGAAATCACAGTGGAGTGCAATGATTAAATATTTGTATTGTTGTAGGCTTGTTATACTCTCTGCGGCCAGAATTTTTAAAGGGGAGATCGGCTTGCATTCAAGCCTAAAAGTTGAGAACGGGCTTTGAACCTGGATAATCTCGATGAGATTCAAGCACGATTTAATTAGGCTGACAACCAAGATTTCACGAGCACTAAATTAGGAACAAACAATTGATCACTCTTGGGTGGTTCAGAGAACACCAGTGTAAAGATGCTTGATTCATAGCAGACGGCAGAAGCTGCCTAATTAAAGTACTATTGTTACGTAGATGAAATGCAATTTTTATTTCTAATTTTATTCGTATGATATTTTTGATTGCTATCTATAATATCAATTAGAAATATAAATCAAGCAAATCTAAGCTGTCTTTTGAGAACTGCTTAATTTATCAGAAGCAATGCATTCTCCAAAACATAACACGATCCAATTGTGCTTGGATTTCGAAGCAATATCGTACTGCACGAGCTCCGAAGATGTGAATCTAAATCACGGATGTACAAAATTTTCAGCTTGTGGGCCGTATTTCATGCAGGATTTCTCAATTTGGAAAGCTAAATTACTTCTTGAAGGTCAGAATGCGAATGAGAGACATTATTTCGTATCCAACTGAATATTTTTGCTTCTTATCTGCATCCTTAACGTCCCACATCTTGTCTTAAGCTGATGTTTTTTTTTCTGCTTACTTCGTGTGAGAACAAAATTCTCGAATTTGTGAGATTGGCCTAGGAAGCTAGATATCCTGCATCCATAACATATGTCCGTGGTTCTCAACTCAACCTGGAGCTATATGGCCCCCATGCGATCCTAGAATATTCTAGGGGGGGGGGGGCGAGGATAAAAATCAAATGGAAAATGAGCAGTAGCTAAGGGGGAGGGTCACAAAGGGGTATGAAAATTTTCATTCGTGAAGAAATGAAGATTATAAGAGAAATATTGTGGGAAAATTGCGACAACATCCACATTCCAGCAGTAACCCATAAATGCAAGGCCATCTCAACGCATACGTCGTCATGGCCAGGAGGGCCTGCATGATGATATCTGGTACCATGCTTTTAAGAGTAAGCATGTTGATGTGTAAGCTGTTACTTCAAGCATATTACGGGGCCCGAAGACACCACTTTACCCCACTTTGCACATGATATTGAGAATCCCCTGAAAAGAACGCTAGCAAGAGGGAAATTCACAGAATTCTTGACCGAGGGGTCCAGTGTGACCATAGACTAAAGATATAAATTATAAAAAATATTATTCTTACTCTGTGAGTGTGACCGCGTGTGACCTTACTTAGACTCAAATTTTTGCTCAATAGTAATTTACTCAAAAATCAATTCAATGAGTAGAAATGGTCTCGCTCCTGGATGAAATGGGAGGGGGGTTGAACAAGCCAGGAGGAAACGAGAAGAAAATATGGTCGACAGGGGGAAGCAATGGGCGAAAAAAGGTTAAGAAACACCGATCTAAATTATCACACATAAGTAGGGAAATCCTATCCATGAAATGCAAATACAATAAAAGATTAAAAATATAATTCAATTACGAATGGAATAATTTATGTATAGTGTAACCTCACTACAATGATACTCGATATAATGGTAAATCCCTCTTCAACGATTTTATTTTTTCAATTCTTTTGTGGAATTTCCTATAGTCTAACTCCTCTCCACACAACGATATCTTTTACTACGACAAATTTCTCTGTAACGATCTTTTTTGAAGAGATTTCGAAACTGGTGCAAGGATATTTTTAAATTTCGCTCAAAATCACTTTCAATACATTTTTAAATTCCTCACCAGTTTTTTTTTTTCTTTCGAGGGTGTCTAATTAGCATTGGTATTTTGCACTAACCTTTGAAAGCATTAACGAAGTAGCTGTGAAGCTACTTTTCATGCAATACACGAAAGTAATGTGCAGTAAACCACTTTACAGTGAACAACCAGTAGCTGAATTTAATTAATCCACCAATCAATTATAATTTTTTTTCGCGAATAAATGATTATAAATGCATTTTTATGGTGATATTAACAAAGCCAATTCAGAAGAGATGCCAACAATGGCATAAATTTGGTGGTGACTGATGATAATGTCCCCTCTCGATATAACGATAACCTCTCTACAATATTTTTTCTTGATTCACGGGAGTATCGTTATATCGAGGTTTCACTGTTTTAAAACACAAATTTACATGGGAAGAAAACAATCACAAAGAACTGAAATTTTAAAAAATTTAAACACGTTAAATTTCGTACGACAAAATACATGTCGACAAAAATGCGAAGTGGGGGGTGGGGTACATGTAAATAAAATATTACACGCATCAGCATCTTCCTATATTTCTTTCATTTTCAAAGCGGAATTCACTCTACCAGACTATTACGAGCATTCTCTCTTTTTACCCAGCATCCGTATAACGAATAAATGAATAAATAAACGCCCGCCATATTTAGATGAGACACAAGAGCTCCAAATTAAATATTTAGAAAGCTCCATTGCGAAACTAAAATTGTAAATTTAGGGGATGGGGAATACATTTTAGGGGGAATATAAAAAGAAGAGAGCTCCACATCCTGAAATATAACTTTCTCTGAGCTTCTGAGAAAATATAAAAAAAATGTGGACTCTAGATATATACGAATATTTTTCTTCTTTTTTTTTTTCAGACTCTTTTCCTGTCGGTACTGATAACGTTCCGCTCTGAATAATAAATGAAAATATGCAAACAAAATGCTGCGCAGAATAATTTTCTAGAAGTTATAAGCGTTTCGCGTTCTGTATATCAAGAGGAAGATAGTGGGAGGAGGGAAATGCAAACAAAACTTTATTTATCTTATTTCTTTAGCGAGAAACTATACAGAGAAATGTTGCAAATCTTTGCTTTTGATGAGAAAAATACCGTGAATGAACGACGAATTGTCGAATTCACTAAGGCCGGAATTACAATATAAAAGTTTGATAAAAGTTACTTTATCAAACTTTAAAATGCAACCAATAAGCGTATTAGTTAAATTCGAGCGAATGTTACCAATAGATATTGGTCGCTGTTTGTTTTAAGTTTGGTGAAACATCTTTTATCAAACTTTTATAATGTATTCCCGGCCTAACAGCAATCGCCGAAATTCATTATCTGATTCGCATAATGTGAAACATTCCGACATGAATACTTATTTGAATTGGGGGGAGCTCATACCTTTTATTAACATGGGGGAGAAACTAAAATCTAGTACAGGAGTGAACAACCTTTTCGTTCCATGTTGCTACCACTCGCTGGCCAGAAACTGGTATATGCTGATGACCATACGACCCGTATTTTTCAGGCACACTTTCGAAATTTTGGCTGTCCTGACTGGGCCGTTGTATTCGGTTGGCTAGTCATTTCATAAAAATGTCCCGTTTTTTTTCCGTATTTTCAACGAGGCTCACTCGAATTTTTATTCTTTACTAAAATCATGGATTAAGATCCATTTTATAACTCATAAATTAATTACTATGAAGGCTATAATTACATTACAGTTATATTTTAGACTATAATTATCATAATTATAATTCTATAATCAATAAATATTCATCTCACTATCTCATATTGGTCAAAAATTGAATGGGTTTTTTTTCTCGTAAATTATATTATAATACATTGCGATTTTCAATAGTGCTTCATTTGAGGCTTTTGGGGAATTTCCGGTGATAAATGGAAGAGCAGTATTAACCTGACAACTTTTTTGGCGATAGCTGACGATGTCGAGTATTTTTATCGACGAAATACGGTCAATAAATATACAGTAGCCGCCAGTTACAAGAACCAAGTTTGGTTCACCCATTTTGATTCTAATAAGCGGTTGCAATGTATATATCGTCTTGTATGTATTGATAGTTTTCTACCGTTACACCTTTCGCGAAGAAGAGGGTGTGCACCCCTGCTCTAGTAGGAATATCAATAAAAATGTTATTTAATCATTGATTGATTTCAAAATTGTTTGATGAATTCAAAATAAAGGAAACTGTTCAGTTCATGAAATGAAGCAAAAGATTTATATTTCTTTGAATTTTTGAAATTGAATTTTGAAATTTAATATTGTCGTGCGAAAAATATTAAAATCTTAGGATAAAATTTATAAGTTAATAAAAAATTGAAATTATGTAGTAAACACATAATTTCACACACATTATAGTACACTCACACAGCAATTTTAACATCTAAGGCAATTCGTGTTAATCGTCAAGATGTGTTTTTTGAAAGGCTAAATCTTCTTTGCCTGTTTCTACGCATTTTGCTACTTTCAAGAGCAGCTAATGACAAATTTCTAAAAGGAAGTACCATTAGATGTCACTTGCTTAAAATTATTTATTTTTTTTGCGAGAGAATAACATAAATTAATGCATAATTACGTTAGGCAAGTCATTTTCGAGTGCAAATTACATCCGACACAAGATACATGAATATACCCGAAGCAATAACTATAATTAAAGAAAACAAAACGGTCATATAACTAACAGAGAACAAAAAATATTAAGACAACTTCGAACATAAATCTCAGTAAATGGGGACGAATTTATGGATGGAGCAGCAACGATTTATGACCGAAAAGGTCACTTAAGGAAAATGAGACCCAGAGTTATTTCTGCGATGATGAGGAAGACTCTTCCTCTCCAACGAAGATTAGCGGAAGATGACACGAACGAAAAAAGAGAGAGAGAGAGAAAAATAGATAAGCATAAACGTCCAAGAGGATGGAAACAGCTTGTACGGCCATAACGGCTAGAACTACCGACAACATCTGGGAGAGTCAGGGATACGAGAAGATGGCGTTGATGATCCTCGGGTTAGAATAATCTGCGACCATAATGTCGGTACGAAGAGATCAGAGAGGCATACGAGAGAGAGAGAGAAAAAAAATCACAAAAAAAAGTATAAGAACGTATCGACAGAGAGATAGAGCGATGCCGTCCCTCACCCTCAGTCCAGCTTATCTCGCTTCTGCACAGTCATCGAGATGGCATATTGGTGGCCGCGATAATGCTTCTCATGTATCAAGATTGAGATTTATATGGAGACGACTTTCAGCAGTAGATACTGTATTAGTTTTCAAAACAAGCGTAACTCCGAAAACATAAATAAGTTAGGGCCACGCAATACGTTTCCTGCATGTACCAATTCGTTAGAAATTCCCCACAGGAGGTGTAGTAATAGTAAATATTGGTTGGCAAACCTGTCTTCCATTTGAGAAAGACTCTTCGCAAAGAGCAGGCAGACCGTGAGCACGATACTTACAAAACGTGAAAATTCAGGCATCCGCCATTTTCACTTCAAAATATGGAAGACGGATGGAAACACCAGTGGAACACGAAACACGCATAACTCTGTAGTAAAATTAAATTAAAAAAATAAATACAATGACCTTGGATGTAACGGCACGTTTTTTCAGCACTTTTCGCCTTGCAATTTTGTTGTGGTTCCCCCCCCCCTCCAGAAACTTTGAGAATTTCAACTCAACTTATTGATGTTATACTATACAGGGTACATAGCTAACAGCTGGCATCGCATTTTATTGGTGAACTGTAGATCTTAGAGGTACTCTTCCAATTAGAAAAAGTATCCAAATAACGTGTGGATCTCAGAGCACATCATTCACATTGCGACGATGATTATTAAAATAAGAGAAAATTAGCTTTTTATACGGACACCCAGTCCACAAAAACCCAATTGCAATATCAGCAGAGATATTAGAATTTAAAAAATCGGGGGCAAAACAGCATAAATAAGGGAAAGAAGCGTTGTTAGTTTTTTTTTTTTGCTGTTTTTCCTCCAATTTTTAAATTCAAATTATCTCTGCGAATATTGCATTTAGAAACGTGGAAATTTTTTTCCGCAGGCAAAATAAGGCAACAACTTTCTAATTGGATTTTCGAGCACAGGGTCGCCGTATAAAGAGTTTTCATTTTATTCTAATAACTATACAACCCCTTACAATATGAATGGCGCGTATCTTTCTTTCTTTCAAACTGAGCGCAATTCCGGTCTATCACCATGGGCAATTTACTACCGATTCAGTTGAGCCACAAGTGTAAGCGTGTGTGTATCTAACAGGTTGATTGCGTACATAGTGTTGAGTTGCGTGTGAATCTTTAGTGCTTCCATCTATATTTAAAATTGTGAATGAAGTGTAATGATTGGATATTTGTGCCGTTTCTCTCTGCGGCGATGAAATTCAATAACGTATCTGAGGCCCACACGTTATCTGGATACTTTTCGTAATTGGAAGTAGGCCTCTAGGATCAAAGGTTCATCAGTAAATTGTAGTGTCAGCTGTTAGCTATGCACCCCGTATACGTCTGCGTTAATATACGTCTTCGAATATTTCTTCCAAGATCGTTAACCGCTCACAAACAGCAATTTACTAAACATGGAAGGAAAAAAAAACCTTCCAACAACCATGAACAAAATCAAAGGAGATAACAAGATAAAAAAAACTCTTACCGATTCAATGGTATAAAAAAAAACTGCAAACAAACAATACATATTATAAAAGTATGCTTTAACAAGAGAGAGAGATCGCGGTGCTACTCCTCATTATCATTGTTCTCGCTGAGAAAGTTTGGCACTGAATTCCGACGAAAAACTAGATGATCCTTAATGAACCAGTTCTGAATAACTTCCACACACACAAAAAAAAAAAAAAAAAAAATAGGGAAAAAAGGGTTTTTTTTCCCCCCTTATACACATCTGAAAAAAACACTAGTGTAAAATTCCTCGATTCGGAATAGTATCATTAAGAGGATTTCAAAAAAAAAAAAAACAACAGCAACTTTAAAAATGTTTTTCCTGAAAAAAAAAATTAAAAGAACGGATAAAGGAAGTTTTCTCTAACAATTTCCATGTAAATTACTTCATTCTAAGACATAGTGAATTCGTTTTTTTTTATCTCTGTTTCGAACGGATTTATTTACTTTTAATTTTTTTTCCCCCTTAAGATGATGCTAAAGAACAGGGTGAATTTCTAACCGGGGGATTTTCGAGATCTTTAAGAATATATATATTTTTTTTAAATTACATGTGCGAGGAATCGTTAATTGAGGAATAAAAAGATATTTACTTGAGGTTTTTTAAAAAAAAAAACATGCTTAGTTATCATTAGGGCTCGGATTTTAATGACAAATCATATGTTTTTTTACGACAAGTCTTATTTTGAGCATTTTGAGCCATCGGTCATATTTTAAGCAATAGCTCTTTTTGGTCATTTTCTCACCGAAAATTTTAATCTAAGGGTATTTCCTTTAAAGGTGTAGTCACTTAGAACGAATTCTTACCCCTCTTTTTTTCGAAAAAAAAAGAAGCTTTTTCATTTCCAGTAGCCACGCTTTTAATCTCGGAGGAACCTTTTGCTATGCTTCGAAATGACACGCTAAGCACTTGCGAAAGACTTTCTTCAATTCGACTCGATTTCATTCGGCTTTAATTTTACTCGAAATGTTTGCGTTCAAGGCAATTTCATCGTATCTGAATACACAGATTTTTGTCAGGAGGGGCAGACTTCAATTTGCCACCGCTCCCCGTCACTATAAAAGTCTACAGCTCTATAACAATATTCTTTTGCATTACGTTTTTAAGTCAAAATATTTTTTCCGTTTTCTCCCCACCATCCAAAATTGCCATCTCCTCAATCTTGGTAGTTGCTTCCTTTGTCTCTTTCTTTAATTCTGGCGCTGTCTAAAGTTGAGTGTTCAGAGTAAAAAGTTACGGAATTTTTTCCAGGAGAACATTTTCAGCACCGACGGTAGCAGCTGTGCGGTCATGTGATCATCGTGAGGGATGCGCATCACACGGACCAGGGCTCGAATCCCATCAGCAGCGCAGTGATGGTTGGCTAAAATTGGTTTTCTGTCGTTTTCTAGCATCAAGCTAAAATGTGAGTCGATCCTCCCTATGAAAAGTCACGCAACACATCCTATAACCATGGTTCAAAGCAAAAATCGACACACTACCGGGGCCAAGTACACATTTTGTCAACCTTCCTCGTAATTTTAAACGAACAAAACGACTCGAATTCTTATATGAATATTGATAAATGAAAAAAAAAAACTGAACACGTGTACAGCAGGGCTGGACAAATCCCAACCGCCAGGACACCATAGCGACTAAAAAATTGCTGTTGGCGCCTGAAATTTTCTTCGTGCAGTTACTAAATCGCAGGCTGAGAGCAGCACAAAAGGTTTGAAATTTATAGCAACACTTCTTCTGCCAACATGAAAGAGGGTCACCATGTGACCCTCATGTCAAAAAGTGAAAAGAAGCGTTATTTTGGACCTTTTTCTTTGAGTAAAAAAATTTTTTGGCGGATAAACTTTTTTTCTGGAGACTAGATTTTTTTTTGTGATTTATCCAGCCCTGGTGTATAGGAACACTCTCTATTGTTCAGAAAACGGCCTTTTCTCGGAAACTAATTGCACAAACTTTCTGTTCCTTAAGGAAAGGGGAAACAGGAAGAAGGAAAAAAACAGAATTTTCTGCTACACGACAAGAAGTAAACTGATTCGGAAGGGGAAAACTCCGGAATAAAATAAATTAACATATATAAAAAGAAACAATCAGTGATCATTTGGTATAAAAAAAAATCAAAATTCTAACCCCCATCTATGGTTTATCCCCAGAAAAAAAGTATGGAAAAAGTTTTTTTTTCTTACAAGAACGGATACAACGCAGTGCCGTTAGCATATTTTTAATTGAAACAGTACATCAGCACAGCAATTAAATTAATTAGAGAGGATTTTTTAATTAACTAAAATGGCTAATTAAGGGTAAAATATACAGTCTACCTTGATTTTAATGTTATCTATAAACAGGTTTCTCCGAGGGCCATAGGTTGAGCATATGCGTCATAGAGGATTAATATTATTCACCCCACCATACGCGATTGTTGAATATTCCAACCATGCCTAATCTGAATATATGACATGAATGTCGCTCTCCACTTGTTAATACAAGATATACGGAAGACTGGATGTTGTGAAGATATTTATTATTTGAGATGTTGATTTTTTAAGGAAGGAAAAAACTCATCTCTGCCTCTACCGGGAGTCGAACCCGGGTCCCTCGATTGCCGGACGAGTGCTCTGACCACTAAGCTACAGAGGAGATAGAGATTTTCCTTCGCTAGAGCGTATATATGCCGAACGGAACCGTGCAATGGACGGTCAGAGCACTCGTCCGGCAATCGAGGGACCCGGGTTCGACTCCCGGTAGAGGCAGAGATGAGTTTTTTCCTTCCTTAAAAAATCAACATCTCAAATAATAAATATCTTCACAACATCCAGTCTTCCGTATATCTTGTATTAACAAGTGGAGAGCGACATTCATGTCATATATATAGCCCTCTGGTGGCTCGTCGTCCATGAGCTATTAGCTGATCGGTTTCACCGTCCATTGCACGGTTCCGTTCGGCATATATACGCTCTAGCGAAGGAAAATCTCTATCTCCTCTGTAGCTTAGTGGTCAGAGCACTCGTCCGGCAATCGAGGGACCCGGGTTCGACTCCCGGTAGAGGCAGAGATGAGTTTTTTCCTTCCTTAAAAAATCAACATCTCAAATAATAAATATCTTCACAACATCCAGTCTTCCGTATATCTTGTATTAACAAGTGGAGAGCGACATTCATGTCATATATATAGCCCTCTGGTGGCTCGTCGTCCATGAGCTATTAGCTGATCGGTTTCACCGTCCATTGCACGGTTCCGTTCGGCATATATACGCTCTAGCGAAGGAAAATCTCTATCTCCTCTGTAGCTTAGTGGTCAGAGCACTCGTCCGGCAATCGAGGGACCCGGGTTCGACTCCCGGTAGAGGCAGAGATGAGTTTTTTCCTTCCTTAAAAAATCAACATCTCAAATAATAAATATCTTCACAACATCCAGTCTTCCGTATATCTTGTAATCTGAATATACCAATGGAATACTCATTTTGCTTAAAAAACATCAAAAAATTCAAACTTTCAAGTTCTTGCTTTTCGTATTTTCTCTTCCAACTAAAGCAATTTCTTCCGTGTTTTACCTCTCCTCCTTCTTTTTTCATTTTACTTACAGGAGAGCGACAAAATTTCTCGGAAACTAATTGCACAAACTTTCTGTTCCTTAAGGAAAGGGGGAACAGGAAGAAGGAAAAAAACAGAATTTTCTGCTACACGACAAGAAGAGACTCCCGTTTGTCATTTTGGAAAGACGACACCGTAGAAGCCATTTTATGTTTTTTAAAGTCGCCAAACAAAATGAGCAGGCAATTTCCAAAAATTTAAAGAAGTGAAGGAAACCACAAGATAATTTTCCACCGAAAGTCCCCCCCCCCCTGAACGCGAGTCGGAAAACAAATATTCACTAACCTAGAAAATGTATTCAGGCTTTACGCGCCCACTGAAGCATTAAAATTAATAAAACCTCTCTGGAAACCAGACATTCGGATACCACATTGGACATGACGAAGAAGAACTTCTCGCAAAAGTCAGTTTCCAAGTTCGCAAACACATCGTTTTCTCGAGATTATTTGAAATACCTAATGTATTCAGGAAAACACAATGCATCGGAATAACTTAAGTTTTAATTAATATGCACTTGTTTTCGAATCAACTCGGTCTGAATCTTTTTCGAAAAGTGGATGAAATTTGAAAAAGAAGATGTGCCTTCAGTTAATTATTAATTTTCTCCGTCGGTATTGATTTGATATAAATTGCAAATATTCCGGATTAAATAATAATTTTCTCTTCCGTTCATGAATGGAAATGAAGAACACATTAAGAAAAGATTCGAGGGGTAACCACCGGAAAATTTTCGAACAAAAATTTATGAACTTGATAAATTACAAATTATTCTTCTGGATATCTGAATACAAAGGATATAGAAATATACTGGATCTGGCAAAAATGGTCTGTGGATTTTTAGCAAAATGCGAAATTGAAGCCTATCGTGCATCTTGAAAAACCAGGGATAGAAAAATCCAAAGCAAAATTTAGGCACCAGCTAAATTTCTTAGGAACCAAGAAGGGCTTTCTCTCAAGAAAAACATGTTCTCAAATAATGGGGGGGTTTTTCAGACTTTTCCGGGACTTGAGGACTTCTTTTCGAATTGGAAGAAAGTTTAGTCACTGCTGCGGCCAGCGACGCTGCAGCTGACCATTATGTTGGCCCACGAACAGAAAGAAGATGGCCACCCTCCTCGACTAGACCAGTTTCCCAAAATTTTTTGTGTGTGTTCCATCAACCCCGTTTTCAAAAAATTTTATTCTCATCACCCCTTCCAACTCAAGTTAACCCATAGGATCCTATACAAAATCTATAGCTTCTACTTCCCCCTCTCGGATCATTCCATTGTCGGTCCGTCCTCCCGATGGCGATATTGCCTACTTTGGGGAAGACTGGGCTAGACTCTAAATAACCGGATTTCATATGACTAGAGGCGTATTTAGGTTGTATATTTTCTAGGTAGTGAGCATTTCAATCAGCCAGAACTGGGCCCTCTTGTAGATGATACTCTTTTGAATTGGTTGGTCAGCTTCTTGACTTGTGTGTCAGAGCTTACGATTTGCAATTGACCGATATTCCAGGACGATAATTTCCGAGTGTATCGGGGCCCCGACTGTCTACAGTTGGCGTGATGAGCATTCAGGAAAGCTCTCAAGTCTACAGTAACTAGCAAATCGTCCTGATTCAAACCTATATGGAATTGGTGGTACTGTAACAATAAATAAAGCAGAATCATAAATATTCAGAAAAAGTTGCTCATCTTTGAGAGACATCGGCTGATGATCCAGTGCTCCAATCTTGATTCCAACCTCATTCCCACACTTTTGAAATTAACACCGTAGGCGAAATACAACTACTTTACCGCACAAAAACTCCGGTCATATATCGCCAAATTTCCAACCAGTGGAGTTGGGTGGGAAATGAAGGTGCTTATGGCATCCATCGGTGGTCACCCCAGGCTCGATAAATAAAGTTCTTTCTAATGCTCTGTGCCCGGATTCGAACCCGTGGGCTATGACGGTAACCTTCATAGTGAAAGACTGCACCGCTCAGGAGCAGGCAAAATACAATTGTTACTAGCTCATCATAGGGTGGGGTGACGCTTAATAGGTATGAGTATCCATTTTTTTTTTGTTCAGTGAGTTTAGTAGAATCATGCTTTCTGGATCAGTTGCATGTTCTAAAAATGTTACCAATTATAAGCAAAACATAATGTCCGGAAAAATCTCCCAGGGAAATTTTTATGTTAAAAAACACGATTATTTTCTTTTCCGTTGGATAAATGGCACCTAACTCTTCGCTTCTTTTCAGATGTGGCTTCAGGAAAGCTTGTCCACCGCAAGGCAACAGTGACGCATCGACGTTGCCATAGCATCAGCACGATGGCATAGTGACGAGATTTAAATGCTGCGATCGAATACCAGAATGGACCGTCGTGGTCCGAGATGAAGGAATCAAGTCTGCGCCAGCGACAGCTACTAGTTCTCTCAATAATACTGCCGCCGCTGCTGATACCCAGCCATTCTGTTTACGCCGCTGCTCCTAAACCCACCTCACCTCCGGCTTTTTCTCTCGCTGCAGACTGGCCCGGATCAGACAAGCCCTGCCCACAGCGCTGCCGCTGCCAAACCGTGCTTTTCAATCAACCACTTAGAGCCCAGCTGCGCAACGTCGACTGTTCGAAACTAGAAATCCACGCTGTACCGTCAGGCATTCCTAACGACACGGAGGCTCTCGTACTCCGAGGAAATAACCTGACGGACCTTTACGGGCAGTTACCGGCCCTTGAGTACCTGAAAATACTGGACCTGTCACAGAACCAGATAAAACAACTCGGACGGGGTGTGATATTTCACAACTTTACAGAATTGAGAGTTTTGAACCTATCGAGAAATGACTTCCGGACAGTTTTCAATGGGGTCTTCAGAGGCATTCACAGGCTGCAGTTCCTGACAATGACCCACGTGCAGATAAAATTCATTGAAGAGCATGTGTTTGATGGCCTTGAAGATCTGCGATACCTATCTCTGGCCAACAACCACCTCAGCGCCATTTTTCCAGAATGGTTCCGGGATCTACCCCAGCTTAGGGAGCTCTACCTCGAGAACAACCACATCGCTTACGTCAACGGTGATTCGTTTGCGTCTCTCAGGAACCTACGGTATCTGTCGCTCAGCAACAACAAGATAAGAGGAGTAAGTGACCAGGCTCTCAGCGGCTTGCGCAACCTATCCGCGTTGTACATGGATAACAACGTTCTCACGAAAGTGCCGTCGACAACGCTGCAAGACACTAGGAAACTGAGGTTGCTGAAACTCGGGGGTAACTACTTCCAGCAGCTTCATACGGGCGATTTCAGCCACTTGGCACTGGAAGAGCTGTTCATAGAGGACATCGCGGATCTCACGCTGGTGGACCGTGGGGCTTTCTGGGACCTTCCTCACTTGAAGGTCTTACATCTACACCACAATCCGAAATTGCAGTATGTTGACGCTCAGGCTTTTATAGACGTGCCAAACCTCAGGATATTGTCCCTACACAGCAACAACTTGTCCGCGCTCAGCAAAGAAATAGTGCACGGTTTTCGCATGTCTCTACAGATAAGTTTGTACGAGAACCCTCTGCTGTGTGATTGCAACGTTAAGTGGATACATGAAATGCTGCAAGGATCGGAAAACTTCTCTCACGTCAACATGTTGCAAGACGACTTGATGTTTTGTGACAGGCCTAGGGAAGTGCGCCAAGTGCTCGTACGGGACTTAGAAAAGTCCAAGCTCCCGGACACGTGTCCCCCTGTCCTCGTCGGACCCACCAACGCAACCGTCGACAAAAAAATCGGTGACACCCATTTTTTCCAGTGTAGAGCACACGGAATACCCGCGCCAAAGATCCACTGGATTCTGCCCAGTGGTGCTGTCCTCAATAAGACGTCCAACAACGATATCCACATCCACCTCAAGCATCCCGGAAGCTTAGCTATTTATCACCTGAAGCCCAAAGACAGCGGAACTTACGTCTGCGTCGCCGAAAATACTCTCGGGGAAGCTCTCGGCGTCACAGACCTCGTCGTGGACAACATAGACATCAACATATTCCCCCTTGGAGTGGCATCGACCTTCGTGACGGTTGTGTGGAACGGCACCGCAAGGAACGCGTTCCCGGAATACGAGATAATCTACCGGCAGGAAAGTGGTGGTGGTGGTGGCGGCGGCAGCAGCGACGATTCCGCCTCTAAAACCAACGAGTACCAGTCTGTCAAGGTTAGCCAGTTCTTCCGCTCGTACACCATAAACAACCTGAGACCGCACAGTAAATACAAGTTCTGCATCGGGGTGAAGAGCCAGGAAGATGAGCAGTACGTCCAGTTCTCGTGTACGTGGGTCAGGACCCGTGACGAAAGCTTCATGCTACAGGGCATACACCACACCAGCAACGTGGCGGTCGCCATAGTCATAAGCATCGTGGCAACAATGCTGGTAGTGGTGTGCATGGTGACCGTCGCGGCCAGAAAATACCGCCAGAGGCACTACGACACTCCGGAGAAATCTCTGGTGAGTCACATGTCCCAGATACCCATGGAGAACCTTCACAGTCCGCTCATGTCCCACGTTGGCCCCTGAGCTCATCGACCCGCCAACGAAAATATGAATCGACCTACATTCGACGAGAGAAACTTGTGGCTTGTTTTCAAACCTCTCGTGGTTTCGAGGGAAAAAAAAAGAGATCAATTCAATGAAATGCTCACGACAATTCATCGACCGAGTCCATCACATGACCTGATGGCCATTGAAGACACAACCATCGTGAGACTCGAACAATGTAGGATGCTTGACACACTGAGCAATCACCCTATACTGCCACCTAAAAAGATGAAACTTTTAGTTCCCGCCAACCAACTGCATATAAATATGGTAAGCACGTAGTTTTATTTGTAACTACTGTACATGCTACGAAAAAATTAATAATAGTAAATATTTATTTATTTCATAGTATATACACAAAAACAAAAAATGTATCGAATGTTTTTAGGATTAGGCTGCAAATTACTCGAAACATTATATCGATTGATTTCTTGATTAAATTGAAGGTTTTCTTTTGAAACAAGACAACAAAGATGGAAATAAAAACCAGTATATGAGTGAATTTTTTCAGTTTTGTCAAAGTTGTGATGAAAAAAGCATCTGAAGTGTATTATTATCATTTGACGGCTGAAAGCACAATTTGCTTATGTGTACAATTCCAGCGCTCAAAACTGAAAAGCAGTGAGAGGAATATGAAAACATTGAATTGAGCTACATGTCACCGTACTGACACAATGGTTATGAGCAAGAACGTATCTGAAAATGATATCTAAATCATGTCTGTGATTTTTTGAAATGCACAGAGCCAACAGAATCAATCACAAATGCAATCCCGGAAGTATTGGGTCGTCCTAAAAGTTTCGAGTGATTCCGGTATGCTTCAGATGCTTAGGTACCTCTCTATCACAATAAAGCAGGGTTTCTCAACTTTTCTGAAAACAAGGATCAATTAAACGTCTGAAACAATTTGACGGACCACTGGTGTCCCGTATTACGGGAAATTCCTTCAATTTCCATTGTTCCGATTCCCGATTTTTTTAAAATACATTCGTCACGTTTTTTCAGCGATATTTATTCGAATTTGTAATATTTACCAAAGTCGTGAACACTCTCAGCGTTTTCATAAAATAAATAATATTATAATAACTATGGCAAAAATTATAAATAATATTCATCTCATATATTCGTCAGGTTTAACGTTTATTCTCATCATTATTATTATTTATTTAGTTATAATTATGATTGTGCCTATTTATGCAAATGTGATGGCAATTAGCTTGGCGATGTCCCGCATTTTACGGATTATTATTTGAGATCGAAGTTTACCGTAATTTTTGAAATGAAATGTGGTCATCAGATAATTTGAATATTGTTTTTCGTAAAATACATTTTTCTTTACTGCGATTGCAGCAACCCTTTATTCCCACACCCTTAGCAATTTTATCAGCAATCAGTAAATTGCATTTAAAGCAATGAATTGTAATTTTTGGCAAAATTTAGCGATATCCCGTACTTAGGATCGTTATTTCCTGCATTCTCCTCGAGGATGTATGGTTGAACCTAAGTATGAAAGTGTAATTTTATTTGAACCCATATGGGTATTACTAATACCAATTACAACGGGTGAATAATTTTATCAAGTCTGCCTGTGGACCACCTATGCAATCGTCGCGGACTATAGGTTGGGAAACGCTACTATAAAGCAAAACTTTTTTTGTAACAATACGGAGAACTGCAAAGTCCGCGGAGATCAATATGACTATCATCGTAATCAGCGCAATTTTGAATACTTTTACAACGTGTTTAATAATTCGATTCCCAGTCGCAAGGTCGCTATGGCGACTAATAAACTGTCATTGACGCCAAAATTTCCCATGCGTGCTTAGTAAATTTATGTCTGACGACAACACAAAATTTTTGAAAATTACGTCATTGCAACTACATAGAAAATGATAGCGCTCATTGAACTCCTCGGCTGCCTCATCCGTCATCCTTGAGCATAAGTGTGGCATCAGTATTATCGCTATAGACAATAGTTTTTGAATGACGCAGTCCCAAACGGGGATACTCGAGTCCGATCATCGGACATTATCCAGTCGAGACTTAGCAGAGATTCTACGCATTTGTGAAAGTAGATTTTTTTTTTAAATCGGAAACCATTCCTATGAGAGAAAAACTTGATTGTGAAACTGACCAAACTCCATCACAGCAACTTATATTTTATTTCTCTAAATTCGAAATTCTGTAAGTGCAAAATAATTTGAGGATTTAAGTACTGTCAAAAACAACTAGCAGACCTTTTCTTGACTTCAAAGCCAATCAAATTCTGACGGAATTTTGAAAATATTCGAAAAATAGCTAAATGTTATTGGGAAAATTATTGAATTTTTCGAAGAATAGACGTTGCTTTTTCTTTTTCTTTTTTTTTTACTTTGAGCAAAAACTTATTGGGAATAAAAGCACAGAACGCGTTCGGGACGACCTAATTATTTACTTTTTCTATAAAAAACGAACAAACATGTTTGGCTCCACAGAAATTTGGCTGGCAATTATGTCCCTCAACCCCCCCCCCCCCAATTTGTGAAGCCCTGTGTTAGTCAATTACACATGGACTAAAAATGTGCATTTTCCTCTTCATTTCAGTTCGGATTGAATACATGTAATTTAGCCATGTGAAATTGAATCGTGAAACATATGGACATTTATCGTAACATCACTCCTATGTCAAATAGAGCTACTGAACAAATAAGTGAAACTTGTCAAACATCTACTGTATTACATAATGTCTTGAAACAAGCACAAACCACTTATAGTGTACAAATACGAACACAAAGGCCTTCACAGGCAAATCACCCAACAAGGTGGCTGAAAAAAAAGATTCCCATTAAAAATATAGATGCCAAATATAACCAAATGCAACCCAATGAAATTGGGTTTGTATTAGTATAACAAAATATATTTATCTAGAATCCAGCTGTTTTCGGAAATTTCACAATCGCTCAGAAGAATACGCTCAATTCACTGGAGAAGAAAGACTATCCCGATCACAATTATCAATAACACCAGATTAAATGGATTTTGTTTTTCGTTCATATATTACAGTATGTATTCACACACACATTAATTTATATTAAGGTTGAAAATTATATACGTATATAATATGATGCCGAAAATACCGATTCCTGATTACTACAGCAAAATTCGAAAACCTCTCGATTTCATAATACATTGTGCATCAAAATATAATCATATCATTCAATAATAAAACCATATTATTTCCTAAAAATAAATCAAAACGATTTGAAACTGAATTCTGTATTAATAATTCAAATATAAGAATACTCATACGTGCATTCATCAAAGAATCGAAAACTCTCGCTATATAGGGTCTCAATATAACGCTTACAGATTACGATAGATATTTAAGAGAAATATCCAAAGCGATGTATTGGCTAATAAATACGCGATAGTAAGTAACGATTACCCTCTGAATATGTATGTATGTATTTAGTGTATGTATATATGCTGTTGGAAAGAAGAAAAAAAAAACTATGGAAAAACAAAAGTGTTCAAAGTTGTTAACAAGTTGAATAAAGATTATTGTGAAAGAAAATTGCATTCATTCACTTCAATGCCGAAATTTATATTCATTGTATCTATTAAAAATACACTGTATATATGTAACTTTTTTCAATAATGATAATGCCCTTTTTTTTAGAAGAAATTCATTTTCTTAAGAGCTTTTCTAATCAATTAACATCATTTCCAAGAACAAATTTTATTTCATTCTAAAATTTTCGAATATCTACATGTATGTTGTTATTACTATTATGTCAGAAACTAATATTACAATCGATAATAGAACACGTTTTACATAGAAAATCACATAAATCATAATAAAATTTATAGCAATATCAAAAATGAGTTATGAATATTCATAAAATATGAGGCCCCACCCCCCACACACACTCTTTCTCTCTCTCTCCCTCCCTCTTGCTGTTTTGATCGAATCGATTTACTAAGTAATTGAATGGGAAATTGGACCTCTTAACCATAACTCAGGGGTTCTCGAACTGTGCGCCGTTGGGGGCAGGAGATACATCTCTGGGGAGACACGAATAAGCGTTGATTGAAACAAAGGGCACCACGGATGGAAAAAGTTCGAGGACCTGCTATAACTAGTTTTGAGAACAAGAAAAAAAAAAGGAAAGTTCAAATGATCAATTTAAGAATAAAAAACATTAAAAATATTCTATGTTGCGGTTTGATATTGTTAAAAAAACACGGGTGTTTTTTTTACTTCCTTTCTAAATAAATTTATATGATGTGCAACGAGTCATAACTAGATGAGTAAATTGAAAGATGAGATGCAAAACATGCATCGCAAACTACAGTAGTATCTAATAATTTGTTCACGCACAGCTCAGTGTACACAGATTTGAAACACTGCTACTACTACTCAACCGTACGTACACCTTGTACACATTTTTTGGAACACTGATAGATCTACCGCGATCCAATAATTAATCGATCCAACATTCCATCAAGTGTCTGAAACACTTATAGATGTCCGTTTATGCATTTCAAATATCACTCTGTTCGTAAATGTTCGTTTAAATACACTGAAGTGCCAGAAAAACTGGTACAGACGAGCGTTTGCAAATAAAGAAGGAATACAACCAACCTAACTCGATGCATCAGAAGCACCTATATAAGAAAATAAGTAGCTAGTTTTAAGCTATATGATCGGTTTCTGCTGCTAAAATGGCAGGTTATCACGATTTGAATCACTTTGAACGTGGCTTAGTAGTCGGGCCTCGTTAGATGGGTCCCAACATTTCCAAGGTAGAAATGAAATTTGAATTTTTGAGCACAACCATCGCAAGAGCGTACCGTGAATATAAAGAGAATCCGGCGGAGAAACATCAAATCTCTGACAAAGGTCTGAAGGAATGGGACCACCGACGACTGACAAAAATCGTTTCCCCGAGATAGACGTCACACACGCAATACTGACTCACATCACTACAGATTTCAATATTGGGGCATCAACAAGTATCAGCATGCAAACTGTACAACGGTCCTTCCTTGATATGGGCTTTCGGAGCCGAAGGCTAACTCGAGTACCTTTGATGACTTAGTTATTTACCGAACATGGCCAGGCTCTGTCGCTTGCGCAATTTAAGCACGTCGCCCCAGAGGGTGTGGCCGTGACAAAAGGATTTCATTCATTCTCACAATTTGCCTTTGATGACGACTACTACTTAACCGTACATGCACCTTGTACACATTCCTGTAAGGAATTTCTAACCAACTTGTACATGCCGGAATGTGCGCGTACGTGTAGCGACCCTAACGTGAAGATTGTTTCTGTGTAATGCTTGTTATGTGTAGTGCTGCCGTCTGCCATCAAAGTCCAATAAAACCATGGACCCCACATGTCAACAGCTGATAGAGGCTTTGTCATGGTATGGGACGTGTATAGTTGGCATTATATGCAACCCCTAATAAGACTACAAATGACTCTGAATGGTGACCAGCACCTGAAAATCCTTTTTGATCACTTATCAGCCCTTCCGATCACTAATCACCCATTCATTTTCTGTGTGTATTCCGACGATAGATAGATAGAACCGTTCACAACCCCGGACTGATGCAAAGCACCTTACTTCCGTTACCTCAAAAGAGGCAGAGTTGTGTCGGAAAAGTTAGCAAACATTTATAGTGGTGGCTCCCCTTGCTCCGTGCTCGCAAATTTCTAATCACTCGCGTCGTTCTCCCCATGAAGACAGCCGACGATGCTTGGACAATTCCAACAGAACAATGCGACACCACACACTTCGGGAGTTGCTACCGAGTGGCTCCAGGAATGCTCTTGAGTTCAGCACACATCGTCCGAAAGCCACCTAAATCCCCAGACATGAACATTATCAGGCACATATGGGATACCTTGCAACGTGCTGTACAAAATCACCTCGCACCGTTATGGAACTGTAGACTGCCCTGAGAGAATAATGGTGTGAATGGCCTTCAGGATACTTTCACTCATCAATGGAGTCCATCCCACATCGTGTTGTAGCAGTTCCGAGTACTCGAAGGGGAACTACACGGTATTAAATGGATGAACCAGTTTTTCTGGCACTTCAGTGTATTTTCCTATCAAGCAAAACATATAGTAGCCTAAATTAGGGCCCAACAAATCCCAGACGCCAGGTGACCATAACGACTAGAAAATCGGTATTGAAGCCTAAAATTTTCTATATTTGATTAGTAAATTGACGTCTAGGCTAGGGATGGCACAAAATTTTTCGATTTCATGACAGTCATCCTTTTCCATATTGGGAAACACGCCAAGCCCCAGAAAAGTAAAAAAATAAATGAAAATTATTCAAGACCATTTTTCAAGAGAATCCATGCTCATAAGTATCATGAGAAATTTGGCCGGAGAATGAATTTTTTTTTTTTTTTCGATTTATAACCTAATACATTGACCATCGATGCATTTAAAATGCTCTAGTCAATGCTTGTGTTTTTGAGTTAGCTTATATCAATGTGTTCGTAACTGATATATTTGATTATTTCAGTACAGTAAAACCTCTCATTATCCGGAACAAACGAAATATTCAATGAATATTATAAATTAATCACCACCACACAATACATTTTTTACACTCACATATTCAAAGCTAGACAGGCAGGTAACCTAGGTACAGACCGAGTTCATGAGCAAGATCGGCAGCGCAAAGGAGGAGCGTAATTAATTCACGAGCTGATTTTCTTATACAGCAATATCCCCGAAGTTTCGCGGTAGGTGGGACCGACGATAACAGCGTAAGTCGGGGTACAATTTCTTGTATACATAAATATAAATATCAGTTGATTGGGACCATAATTTAGGGAAAGCACCTGTCATTTTACTTCTTACTATGGCTGTACTACTATGGTACTCTTCTGTGGCTTAATAAAATGGCTTTTGACTTCAATCAGGTCCTTCAAAAAGACTAATAAAATCTGTATCAATGGAAGTCACGTGTTGAACGCTTTGAATATTACTAAAATATTCAAAGCAAAAAAATAACTGTAATACAGTATAACTATACTAACAAAAGAAAGCAACTTTTCGTGAAATTATTTCAGTGTTGAAGCAATTGCATTGTTATCAAAGAGCATCATATTAAACAATTTTTTTTTTTTTGCAAGACTGACAATAAAATTGGACTGCAGGTACGCATTAATTACTTTCCGTGCAAACATGGTAGATACCATACAAGCCTTGAAATTCCGTCTTTAAATCACGGCAAAGTTTTCAAGTTTAAATGTTTATAAATTTATTTATACATTTTAGCCTTCCAAAAATCAGTGTAGTTATGATTGAGAGAAACAATTTTTTTACTTGATTATCGCATAATATAATCCCCACTACCTCAGAACTAATTCCGAAAACATGCATAAATTTCAGAATGTGCACTTTTCGCAGGAAATCATTGTTTCTCGTAGCTTTTTTTAACTGCTGCTGCTAACTCCGTAATCGCGCAACTTGGGGAAGAGTAAGTGGAGGTATTTTTGTATTTATGTAACATTGTATATGTTACTGCCAAAGCCCGAAATGAGCCATTCTAAAAAATTTACAATGTCCGAATTTCGGGCTTTTACTAGCCAGTTCGCGAAGTGGCCAGAGATCCCTTGTCAAAATCCGAAAAGAAAAGGCATGATTCGGGGTCATCGTCATTTGGCGTATATTTTTTCGTGATAATTATGTCCACGTTAGCTATGGCAACGTGGTTTACGATATGGTCATTACATTTATTATTATGGCCCGATATCACCATTACGATATGGTAATCTTTTTTACTTTTAATTTGACAGTAAAAACTTTTTTTGTCTATGTATTATTATATAAATATTTTTTCGTTCAAATTTCTCTTTTTTTCCCCTATCACCACGTGGAACTAATCCAATACAGCTACTATATAGCCATATATCACACGTTAGTGATGAAAAAAAATTGTTTGGGGCCTATACCAGACAGTCGACAGTCTTAAATCAGCACATCGAACATTGGCCAGGGATCTCCAGCCACTTCGGGAATCGGCCAGCCAAAGTCCGAATCAGTTTTGTAACTCGGACTTAGGCCAAAACTCTCGGCTAATTCACGAACTGACTGCATTCCGGGCTTTGGCAGTAACAAATACGCAGGGCTGGACAAATCCCAGGCGTCAGGTCGCCATAGCGACTAAAAAATTGCTGTTGGCGCCTAAAATTTTATGTAGTTACTAAATTGCAGCCTAAGAGCAGTACTAAATGTTTGGAATTTATATCTGCCAACATGAAAGAGGGTCACTATGCCCTGAGAAAGTCAAATGAAGCATTATTTTGCCCTTTTTCTTGTGTGTGTGTAGTAAAAAAAAATTTGCACTAAAAAAATTTTTTGGTCGCCTAAATTTTTTGTGCGATTTGTCCAGCCCTACATGTACATAGAATAAATACATGTATACGATGTTTAGCTTTAAAAACCCTTAATATTTTTGTTTTCAAGGCACTACGGAGATTTTTGCCCACATCTTAAAATAGTGTAGCCTCATTTATTTTGAATAAAACCGAGTTATACTGCAGTTTCATAAACGAATTCAGACCGATCAATTCTTCGCATGCTCATTCAAACTAAAACACCGCACACGCTTGAACCGAATGTAAATATATCGCTATCCGATTGAGTTTATTTTCTCTACACATTCGCATGAAACATAAAACTATATGATTGTATATACCCGCCGAAAATAGTCAACGGAATAGAAAGAATTATTTACTGTAGGGGATTTTGATTTATCATGCTACATATGGGTATCAGTATTATTATTTGAACAAATATTTATGCATGCATCACACACACAAAATCAATATGCTGCAGTCTACAAATTAATACTGAAATTATTCTTCGTCCAATTTCATCAAATAAAGTTTTGCCGAACAAGAAAAATTTTATTGCTCAAAGAAAAATAGAAGGCGAAGTTTTGTCACGACACATTAGATACTCCTGGGAAAAAGCTAAATCTAATGTGAAAATGCTCTATTAAAAATTCATTACGGGATAGAATGAAGCGCGAAATATACCAAAAAAAAAAGGGAAAAAATTTTTCAAGACAGAATAATCTTCCGAATCTTTGAAGGAAAACGCCAAAACGATGAAGGGAGGAGGGAATTGTTTTAAAACCATTAAAAACAAAACAACTGTCCTGAGAGCCTCGGCGCAATCTCGCTTGAATAAATTAATTCCTCTAACGTCGTTATAAAGGAAAATCTGCTGGCATTTGAAAACGCTCTGCAATTTTGCTTGTAAAATTAATTTTAAAACAAAAAAAGATTTTTTTTAAAAAAAGCGTAACATAATCGGATTTTATGAGGAAAAAAAAATTTATTTGAAAGATAAAAGGTCAAAAGAGCACTTTGAATTGTTTGTCGATTTTTTGCTATCACTCGTGAATCTCTATGATAAAAATGACGTATACAATAAATCTCCGCCCAATAGCTAACCTTCCAGCTTTCGCGCCTATGAAGGAGATACGCGATCTATTTTAACCCTTACAGCGGCAATCCCGGAATATTGATCTGCTTTATTTCAGCCACCCCGAAGTATCTCAGGTTCTTAACTTTCAATTTCACTGCTAGTCACGCCGTGAGTCTTGAGCGTTTTGCTATGGGACTATAAGATAATGATAGGGGTAGGGTAGAGCCTTGATTTCTCATTCCGCAGTGAAAGTGGGCTTTTATTTCCAATGTGGCAGTTATAATACGGATCGGGAAAATTTTAAAAACCACTTAAACACTTAAAAGGTTAACGGCACGAACATAGTGCAAGCTGGTTTCTGATCATTCAAGTCAGCGTTGTTACGAATTATTAAAAAAACCTTTAATTCAATTTTTTAACCAATCAGTAACTGCGCGGACTTACAGAATCGGAAACCAGCGTGCACAATGTTTGTACCCTAATTCACGCATCTCCTACATATGAGCGCCAGCTGGAAGGTTAGCCCTGTGTGATCACGAAGTCACCTCTAAACTATCTCGATACAGCCTTAATTAAATTTTACCCACCTCCCTCTTGTTGAGTCACCCAGCTTTTTTAATTACAAAGAAAAGTCAATAATTAAGTCACAATTTGATACAAGATAATTGAAAATAGTTGGGAGTATTTCTCACCAATTATGTATTACGTATTTAATGGGTGACAGCATCATCCATTTCCCTAACATTAATTTCGTAGTTACTAGATAGCAGTCACATACATTGTAAGTTCAGTTCCATTATAGAATGGCGATACGATAGGACTTGACAGTAAAATGGAAGAGCACCGTTATAAGCAAAAAGGAGTTCCTGAAAAGATATCCACAAGACTGTCGAGAGGAAGGACTTGCCCTCACCCGGCTTCCGCCCTTAAATACAAGTCGTCCCGCTGCGAAATAAATTTTTGGGTACGACTCTCTGGTCCACAAAGTTTTCTGTTTATAGAGATAGGTGTTAAACACATAAAGTAGTGCCCGATTGGATCTAAAAAAATTTCTGAAAGCCGTTCTGAGATTCGGGATGAATATCAAAGGGGACATCAATGGAAACATTCTTCTTTATCTCCGCCAAAAGAACAGAAAAATTTGAGATTGCACTCTCAAAGGGAGTGAGATTGTTATCTCGAGAGAATCAACTGTAATCTTCTTTAAAGAGAATTCAAAATCTCAATCATTGAAGACAATAGAAATTGCACTTTGCTTATAGTCGTGAAAAAAAATGAAATTAAAAACAGTGTTTTAAGGCAAATATTGACAATAATAAAGTTACTGACGCGTTTCGGCACTAATGGGTGCCGTTATCAAAAGTTAATACTAGAATTTTTCTAGTCACGCTTAGCTCGCAAAATTATGTGCTTGCATTATCTTGACGATTCACTGAGAGCGCTACAAAATACAAACTCATTTCCAAAATCTGCGTTAATATTCAAGTATTAAATCATGCTGTGGTGCTTTAAGGCAAGTCTGGACAAATCCCAGGAGCCCAAAATTTTCTTTGTGTAGTTATTAAATGGCAGGCTGAGAGCAGCAAAAAATATATGGAATTTATAGCGACATATCTGCCAACATAAAGAAAGGTCATTATGCCCAGAAAAAGTGAAAAGCACCATTATATTTTGGACCTTTCTCTTCAAGTAAATTTTTTTGGTGCCTAAAAATTGTTCTGGCTGGCGCCTAGAGTTTTTTGCGATTTGTCCAGCCATGCTTTAGGATACGAACATGGCGCACGCTGGTTTACGGTTCTGCAAGTCAACATCGTTACTGATTGGTTAAAAGTCTGAATTTCAGGTTTTTTTAACCAATCTATAGGCCTACTTGCAGAATCGAAAACCAGTGTGCAATATATTTGTACTCTTATGAAAGATTCGGACTGCGATTTCAGATAAATTGTCCTAGCCAATAAAAGTAATGCTCCATCACAATAAATGTAACGCAAACCCCCCCCCCCCGCCCCATACACCAAGCTCAACAAAGGAGTATAAATTTAATTGATTATATATCTGTAACACCTTCCATATATTACTAACTGATAAACAACAACCCCACAGATCAGCATGGTAACAATCGGGATGGCATTCATTTTGGGTTCCCCCCCCCCCGAAGCGAGAAAAGTAAAAATCCCATCAAGCGTATGTTTGACTCATGCAAAAAATTATTAATTCAGACTTTGGAAAACGCCAGTTGAACGTCAAAAGGCTCAGAATTCAAATCCTATCATAGAGGCGTTAATTTGTGATGCGTTTACAATAGATAAATAGACAGAGGGAAGTCGAGTAGAAGCGGGGGGGGGGGGGTTTCGGTTCATCAATTAGTCAAATGTTACGAAACTAGATACTGTCGAGCTATACACGGCATCGACAGCTTATATATCATAGTAATCGAGTTGTCGACCGGCAAGGACAATTAACAACCGCCAGAGAGAGTGTGTCAATACATCAAGGACGCTTCGGGACAGAACGAAAACCTGTGGCCGCCAGTACGTGAATGACAAAAGCCATTTGCGAATGCTATTGATTATAACGCCCGGCCAAAATTTCTCCCTAACGAGACTCCGACCGAAGTCCTCGAAAAGAAATATGGCTAAAAAGTCTGAACAGAAATGAATACAGAAACGTACAGCAGCGCCAGTACTACAGCAAATGTTACGACGCCTAATACAGCTGACACAAAAATTGTACAATCGCGAAATTATACTCACTGGAAAAGCATTAATGCGCGCATATATATATAACAATATAAAATATGGATAAAATACGCACCTTGATATACAACTTCTGACAATAAAGTTCGGTGAATGAAGTCAGAACGGCCGATCTGGCAACACTGGCGAAGCAAAACGCAGCACATGCGTAGCGGCAGGTGTTGACCATCTGCCGCCACCGTTGTTCAGTTGAGCGTCGTTTGTGTTCCGTAAAAGACTTGTTTTACAAAGTGCTTGTTTAGTGCGTTGGTTCTTAACTGAGAACAGGAAAATCCACAAGGAATTTCTACCTGAGGGAACGACGATGAATGCTGCAAGGTACATTGAAATTTTGACCCGTTTCATGAAACGTCTACGCAGGGTACGACCTCAGTACTCACAACAAGGTTCATGGTTTCTTGTTCACGACAATGCTCGCCCTCACACAGCCAATATCGTCAAACAGTTCCTGGCAAAAAAGGGGGTGGTGCAAATTGAACATCCACCATACTCGCCAGATCTCAATCTTCCAGACTTTTTCCTATTCCCACGACTCAAACTCGCTTTGAAAGGAAAGAGATTTGACGATATTCCTGACATCCAACGAAACGTGACGAGGCTTTTTTAGGACATGTATAGGAGATCTCAGCGATGCATAGTAATGGGAGGTGACTATTTCGAAGGACAGTAAGGTAACTTTCGTTAACATTTCATCTACGTTAATGTTACAGGACTATTCACCGAACTTTATTGTCAGAGGTATGAAGTGCATGTACACAGTACCGTGTTTCCACGAAAATAAGACCGGTCTTATATTAATTTTTGCTTCAAAAAATGCACTAAGGCTTATTTTCGGTATAGGGCTCATGTTAGGTGCATCCTGAAAAAACACGCTAAGGCTTATGTTTTGGTTGAATAACTATCTTTTTGAACACATTTTTGAATGATGGTTACTCAAAAATCGACAAAAAATTTCAATTTCATAAAACATTTCTTTTGGGTGTCGTCATTTAAAGTAAACAGGAAGTTCGGTTTAAATTTTCAGGACCAAATGAGGCGATGCGCCCATGCACGCCGGAAATACTCGTCGCTTCATGCGGTCCTCAGCGTTGAACTGTACCGGTTGTTTACTTATGGCCGGGATCAAACTATGAAGTTATGCTAAAAGATCGTATACAAAACTTGAAAAAAAAAACAACCAATGTAACCGATATGCTTATTGGTTACATTTTTCAAGTTTTATGAAAAGCTTTTACAAAACTTTTATTGTCACAACGGCATTCATTGGGTAGCCGGAATGTCATACACCGAGATTGCACTATAAAAGTTTTAGAAAGTTCTTTTACAAGAAATTGTTTTAAAAGTTTAAAAACAATCAATAAGTCTATTTAATCACATTTGCTCGAATGTAACCAATACTCTTATTGGTTGGATTTTTTAAGTTTTATAAAAGATCTTTATAAGACTTTTATAGTTTAATACCGCCTACAGGTTGTTTTTTATTTATCATCAGAAACGCTGTGAGTAGTAATTTTCTTCGTTTTCTTTAACAAAAGTGAATGTCTCAAATGTATTTGTTTACGTAGGCGTTCATCTCTCGTCCAAGGAAGCCTACTTGGGTGTTAAAGAAAATTTAATTTTTGTTTATATTATAACTTATTTCAAGTATAAATGTCAATGATATCATTTATTTATATTTTTATTTGGTTATAAATAATAATAAAACCATTATCATTTTATATATTTCAATACATCCGTCATGTGTTGCAACGACATATTAAATGCGTCTCATTTACGATTTTAGCTAGGGCTTATTTTCGGGGAAACACGGTAGTAGTAGTTCGACTTTTCTGACACGAACCAGGGAACTCTTCTACCATGTTATATTAGGGCGTATAATATAAACTAAAGAGCCAAAAAAACTGGTACAGGCATGCGTATGCAAATAAAGAGATATGGAACCAATCAGAGTACGGCGCTGCGGTCGGCAACGCCTATATAACACAACAAGTGTCTGGCATAGTTGTTAGATCGGTTGCTGCTGCTACAATGTCAGGTTATCGAGATTTAAGTGAGTTTGAACGTAGTGTTATAGTCGGCGCACGAGAGATGGGACATAGCATCTCCGAGGTAGCGATGAAATTTGGATTTTCACGTACGACCATTTCACGAGTGTACCGTGAATATCGGGAATCCGGTAAGAAATTAAATCTATGACATCGCTGCGGCCGGAAAAAGATCATGCAAGAACGGGACCAACGACGACTGACGAGAATCATTAAACGTGACAGACGTGCAACCCTTCCGCAAATTGCTGCAGATTTTAATGCTGGGCCATCAACAAGTGTCAGCGTGCGAACCATTCAACGAAACATCATCGATATGGGCTTTCGGAGCCGAAGGCCCACTCGTGTACCCTTGATGACTGCACGACACAAAGCTTTACGCCTCGCCTGGGCCCGACAACACCGACATTGGACTGTTGAGGACTGGAAACACGTTGCCTGGTCTGACGAGTTTCGGTTCCAATTGCTTCGAGCTGATGGACGTGTACGGGTATGGAGACAACCTCATGAATCCATGGACCCTACATGTCAACAGGGGGACTGTTCAAGCTGATAGAAGGCTCTGTGATGGTATGGGGCGTGTGCAGTTGGCGTGATATGGGACCCCTGATACGTCTAGATACGACTCTGACAGGTACGTAAGCATCCTGTCTGATTACCTGCACCCATTCATGTCCATTGTGCATTCCAACGGACTTGGACAATTTCAGCAGGACAATGCGACACCCCACATGTCCAGAATTGCTACAAAGTGGCTCCAGGAACACTCTTCTGACTTCAGACACTTCCGCTGGCCACCTAAATCCACAGACATGAACATTATTGAACATATCTGGGATGCCTTGCAACGTGCTGTTCAGAAGAGATCTCCACCCCTCTTACTCCTACGGATTTATGGACAGCCCTGCAGGATTCATGGTGTCAATTACCTCCAGCACTACTTCAGACATTAGTCGAGTCCATGCCACGTCGTGTTGCGGCACTTCTGCGGGCTCGCGGGGGCCCTACACGATATTAGGCAGGTGAACCAGTTTTTTTGGCTTTTCAGTGTATATATATTAAAGAATACACACAAACCATGAACACAGAACATGGCACGCACATTCGTTAGAAATTCGTCAGAGGAATGCTAAAAAAAGTGCATGTACGGTTTAGTTGTAATGGGCGGAATGCGGTGCAATATTTAATTGAATGAGCTTTACAAGAAACACTTCACACATCTATCATCCCAGGAAAATTTGACTGTTCCAGTTCTGTTGTAAGCGCCTTACTGGCGTGATGCTCGTCTACCACCGTGAAGGTTGCTATCACGATCACGAGTTCGATCCCGTGGGAGGATATAGATACGGTATTTTCCCTAGCGAGCTTCAGGCGACCAGCGATAGACAGCACCTTCATTTCCAACCCATCTCATTAATGGCAATAAATTGCGATATGGCCAGGTTTGGTGAAGTAGTTCGGTTGTAAGATAGTTAACTGGACTATTCTTACAACAGACTATTCCAGTTAACTATCCCATGTAAAATAAAAAATTGCATTGTACAGTTGTACATTTCAAAAACACCACAAACACGATATCAAAAAAAAATCCTTCCTTGTTCACTTTATTCAATCGATTTAATAAAATCGGCGTACCAATTTTTCTTTGGCAAATCAAGAAATTTTTCCTAATAAAAAGTCATAAGCTTTATATTAAAACTAAAATTATTGTTTTTCTCACCAAAGAGATAGAAATAATCAAAAGCATAAGATTATGACGAACTATTCGAGAATAGAAGATTCCAGAAAGGAAAAAAAAGTCTAGATTTTGCAACAGAAATATATGAAAACAATGTTTTTCCCGAGAAAATTTCCACAACACCCGGAGCCATTCAATTTAGTTTCCCAACTCGCAGAAGTAAGAGGAAAATGGCCAGTTTTTTATTATTATTATTCCCTTCTTCGAGTTTTTGATTTCATATTTGGAATTCCAAGCCTTTTTTCAAGCGAGGAGAAGGTTGAAGGAGATGAGTTGTTCGCTTCTGTGTGCGGTCTCAAATCTTTGAAATAAGCTTCCGACCACATGAAATCCTTTTTATTTTCCCCCACTCCATCTTGTTTAAGGGAACAGAACATTTTCCTTCTATTTCTGAGATGATTTTACAAATGCCTCGTCTTTTACAGGCTTGGATAAGCAAAACAAATATAATAGAATTTTTCTTCCTTTTCTTTTTCTAGGATTTAAATTGTAAAGCGAAAGGATCGCTGAACATACAAACTAATCCGAAATTAATAACTTTTCTATTATTATTTTTTTTTTTTTTGATGTGGAAGACACAGCGATAAGAAACTACGGCTATACGGCACCCGCTCGAAACTATTTTTCCACTGTAGAAAACGGCTACCTCCTCAAATCCACACACTGGTTGATGGGATTCAGTTTTGGTGAATTTAAAGATCAGACAAAAAGAATGTACCGGTAAAATTTCATAGTATTACTTATTCATATAATATAATCGAGTTTATGCATCCCCCCCCCCCTCCAGCAAAGGAATAGAATGTATTCTTATAAAAAAATAAGCAATTTTCTGCATAGACAAGACAAAAACCAACATTATTCGATTATAAGCAAATCGATAGTTTTCCATCAATGACAAGTTGATTAAATTTCAATGAAACACAGCAGGGGTTCACAACCTCTGGTCCGTGGGCCGGATGTGGCCCTCCAGGGGCTTCCATCTCACCCGCGAAAGTTTTTTCTCGTAGAAAAGTAACAAGATACGCAAAACAATAAATACCTAGGCTGACCATATTGCTTTCATACAAAAACGGAACATCGCCAAAAAAAAAGTTTGTCGAGGCAGGTAAAATTGCGAATCACAGACGAAAAAATTGATAAAGATAAGAGTAACATAGCCATTTACAGCCAAAAAAATAGTCAAGGGCCAGTAAAGTTGCCAATCACGGTCAAAAAAAAAGATCGTCAAAGTTGCTATTTACAGCCGAAAACATTAGGTAATGTGGTATGGCACGCATCAAAGTACGGCAAGTAAAGTTGCCAACTATCGCTAAAATTGCTGAAAAATCGCCAGTCGCGGAAAACGAGTAGAGCCCGGATTATGCATTTGCATATTTTAGCTTCTTTTTAAGCATCAACCCTTTCCGACCTCACACCTAAAATTCGTTTTTCAAACACTGAAAATTAACGATAAGTAAAATAAAAATTAGCTTAGGGATTAATTTGAACCTTCTTTATCAACACTAGATAACAGCACCACACAAGCCGATCCATACTTTTGGCCTGTGTTTATTTTTTGAAAACTCTTATTTTTCAAAGAAATTGATTAAAATTCCTCTTTTTTCTTTTCTTGGATACAAAAAGGATTTCTGGTAAAAAAATGTTAATGTTATTATTATTCATTTTATTTTATTTCTTTTTTTTTTTGCGCCTGTACAATAATCTCTTTTTTCTGTATAAGTTTCAACTTTTTACATTCAAAGCTTGCCTAAAATCGAGTCCCGAATTCAAGGTTGGGCGCGCGCACACCCACAAAATTACAACTGTATAAATGCAATATTTACAAAATTATACCTGCGTACTCCTCTATTCCTGAATAGACTGCCTACAAATTCTCTTTGTGAAATTCCAATTTTAAAGAGTAGCGTGCAGGAAAGGGTTCGTGCATATAAATGCATTGATTTTAATCAAAGAATTTTCAGAATAAGTGCGTATATATATTTTTGAGGGTTAAGCTAAATCTCATTTTTTTTTATAATTTTTCAAGTAAATGTTGCTCATGATATTTTCATAACATCGGTCCTTTTTCCCCCCGCAGGTGGGATTTAGTGAATTAATAGAGATGGTTGTAATAGTGTTTTCTCCAAATATCAATCGTTTTATAGTAACGCTATTTCTACAGATACGTCAAAAGTGTTCAATCTTTTTTAAAAATGGTGTCGGAATTCTTTTGTTATTGGTATTTCGTTACTGAGCAGCTACAATGAACAAGAAATTAAAAATGCCTTAATAAAAAATATGCAGAAATTATTTGTACGTGCAGTATGTACATATATGGGGCGTTTTTTTTAACTACATATAGGCCTATATGGTTTTCAGAATTTGTGATACAGGAAAAATCACCGAATCTTAGCATTTGCATATTATCCTCACTTGCGTTAGAAGTAAATATCAATAAACTAACCCAGTTCTACTCATAAACGTTTATCAATGTTTACCAGTGGTTCTCAAACTTTTGTCGCCCGCTTCTCGCTTTCCCAATTCATGGTTTATCTGCGTCTTGCTAGAATAGTTTAGTGCAGGACTTGTCGAACTTTTCCCACCAGCGGCGCTTATCAGCTTATTTCCTAATCAACGCTTATCGGCGGCTCCCCAGAACAGTTTAACAAAGAATCTTCGAAAAACTTTTGTCGCGCTTCTGCTTCGAAGCGCACACTTTGAGAATCCCTGATTTAGTAGATACGTGTATTTTCAGTTATAAAATAACGACTTTAAAGTATAAATAGGGATACAAATCAATATCGCAAATGAAAATCTTCAGCTCACCACGACACCCCTAAGAGCCCCGACACACACTTTGAGAAACACTGTAGGTTTGACATCATCCGCGTCACTAAAGGTGCGCTCGTAGAAATTTACTCGTAAGTTACAAAAAAACTCTGGAACCATGTGTTTTAAATTCTTTTAAAGCCGTTTGTCTATCTATAATAGTTTTTAAATTTTTTTTTTTTTTCAAAACAGATCAGAACTTCTGTACCACCCTGTGTATATATGTTACGGTAAACGCGATAAATCGGTTATTATATACAAGAACTGGTTATTATGCATACTTACCAACCGTTTTGGTAAGTTGATAAATTTATCCCTTTTAACGGCGAATATGCATAACACCCAAGCGTTGTTGGTAAATTTGATAAATACTAAAAAAAATTATCATTTTCACCAGCATTGGTGAATTTGATAAACACTTGAAATTTATCGTCTTTATTTGTGATTATGCATAATACCCTAGTGTAATTGGTGAATTTGATAAATATTAAAAACTTATAAATGAGTGTAGTACAGTGATGACTAGTCTTACCCCGATATAATGACATCAAATTTCACGATCGTACCCTGATATAAAGCCAACAACTTTTACGATCGTACCCTGATATGATGACTACAAATTTTACGATAATACACGAATATAATAATATGATACGATACATGTATAAATTATCATGTATAGATTGATTCATGATAGACATGATTTATCATGTTTATCAACGACGCGAGGCTTGGAAATTATGTACAATCGTCTTTAAAAGTGATAATTGTTTAGTACTTGTTAAATTTACCAACGACGCTTAGGTACTGTGCATAATCAATGGTAAAAGTGATAAATTTAGCAAAATTTATCGATCTTACCAAAAGCCTTGGTAAGCATGCGTAATAACCGGTTATGTGTAAAAACCGCATTTATCTTTACCTAAACATATATACACATACACACAGTATGTATACGATGAATTGAAATGTTTTCAAAGATAATCCCTGACCAATTTTAATTAATAAAGCATTAAAATAAATTTATTATTAATTAACAAATTAATTAATAAATTTTAAGACTTGCTTTCATGGCGTTAAAAAAAAAGAGAAAAAAATCCTTCTACTTGATTTATACTGTATTATGCAAATGCGTTACACGAATTTGAATAAGTGATACGAATATGACATTGAGACACTGGAAGTCCATTATTTTAATGTAGGGAGTGAAAATATACGTCCCAAAACTGTCTTGCCATGTAAAAAGTAAAAGTAACTTTTATCAGTTTGCCGTTGGCCAAATGCACAAAAGACTTCATCTTTACTCCATTAGCGAGATCGACCGACTCCTTCCTAGAGGAAGACATCAAACCGGCTGTTTCTATTCACCCCTGTCCTGTGACAGTTCTGGTCAATTCCTGATTATTTATCAGGTTCCAACACCACCACCCTGTTCATGGCGTTTATCGGAAACGTGGGAGTTTCCACGGCGAACAACGACAATCCTTTTCCTTCCTTCAAACGTAGAAAGTGATTCGGTAATGGCCGCTGTTGCTGCCACATGACTTCCTTCTCTCTCTCTCTCTGTATATGGAAGTGTATGTGTATGCGAGCGTATGGATTCAGTTTCTGTGCGATTTGGTACAGAGCTACTGGCGCGTGTTATTTGCTCGAAAGTTGAGGGCGGAAAAATCATTAACGAGGGAGACTCGCGGAGTAAAGTTTAGGAACTAGTGACGGCGCTCGCTCTGTCTCTCTCTCTCTGCATTTCTGAACACAGTTTCCGTCTACCTCTGGGGACGAATTGGACAACACAGTACATGCATGAGTATGTGTATCTTCCTTATTATCGAAGATGTTTCTACTGGGATTTCAAACTGATTCGGCGTGGCATTATTAAATTTCTGCCCGACATCTAGTCAGAAACGTTATCGTAAATTAAAGGGAAATGCAGAGAGAGATGCTTGTATATATACATAAAAATTTCCAAACGATCAACTATCATGAAGAAAATAATCAAAACGTCACGTGTTTAACGGCTGTATTTTTCTTCACTGAAATGTGATTTATTTTTGTTTTTGATCAAAAAGCCAGATTTTATTATATTTTTTTTAATGTCAGACTCCCATATTTAAATGCTTATTTCAATTACAATACAGAGTGGGCGGAAAAAGAAATTCGACCATTTTTTGTTTACTCACCACTGTGAAGGGGGGAAAAAATCATTTTATGCCAGTTTCTCACTTCCGATTTGGGAGATAGATGGCAGCATATGAACGCATGACATTCACGACACATTCACATATGTGGTGTTTGGTCAGAACATGATAACTCCAAAATCACATTTTTGAGATATAAACATTTTCATTGTCATTTAAAAATCAAAAATAAAGCATAGACACAAATACAAATGAAAATATCGTACATCAGCATGCTGTTTAGTCGTACGCACGTATTTGTTCATTCATCTCACTTCTAACTAGTTATATTTAGGAAGACTTACTTTTAGATCAAAAAGCCATTTTTTGGAGTTATCATGTTCTGACCAAGCACCACAGATATATGCAGTTAGGCAGCTTACCACATCAGGGGTCTGTCCACCCAAAATTTTTTTGGTGGAACTTTACACCCACTTTAAAAACTTCTGGATCGGAAAAGCCCTTCACAAAATAAAAATTAATGAAACTATAAATTTAACATTTCGTTTCTTTTGTGATAGATTAATCAGATTATTTCGCTTCCCACAAAATTACTTATTTTTCACAAAAAATTAATAACCCTTTTCACAAAAATAAGGAAAATTTTCAAAAAAACAGGACCCCCACAAAAAAAAGTCTGGACAGACCCCTGCACATAATGATAACACGTAATAATATCCTGACTTTTGTGCTTATACTTTCTATGTTTTAACTGAGCTGAAAAATGTGATCACACACGGCAATTGAAATAATTATTGATGCGTATACAACAGTGTTTATAAAAGTGTGAGTCGCGAATCCTAGGGGCATCGCCAACCTTTGTCAGGGGTGTCGTGGCGAGCTGGAGATAGTGATTTCTGTATCTATTTATGCTTCGAAGTGGTTCTTTAAAAAGGGTGTGAAGATATTTGCTACACTATTTCATGGAGCAGCAGATGAACTTCATCATGAATTGGGCAAAGGAGCCACGTGTGACAAAAGTTTGTGATCCACTGATACATCCACTCGCTTGGAAAGCGGAAACCGTCATCACGTTCTTCAAATAGGGAAAAAAAAAATCACAAGCATTATGAGCTCAATATAGTATAACTAGATAAAGTAAAATAAAAATACTATAGCACCCTTTAATAGAAATGCATGAACTCTTGCATTGAACTCTTGCATTTCCAAGATAGATGAGAAGCTTCCATGAAGTCCCCAAATGGATTTTACAGGCAGATACAAATATATTTCTACAAATTTTAGACTAAAAAAACCATTAATAAAAAAAACCCCCGTAAGTATGGCACGTGAAAAAATTACATGCAGTATACATAAGACATAAAATAATGTAAACCGCACACTCACTTTCTAGAATGTTCCAGAATAATCGCAGGTCACGATGTCGTAAAGCTGAGGTGTAATTCACAAAGAGAAGTGGAATTAATTTAACCACTATAGGGAGCCATTTAGGGGGAGAGTAGGCAATAAAATATATAAAAAAAAGAATCTTAACGGTATCTAGTCAGCGACGGCCATCAAGATTTCTTTTAACGTCTGTTCCCTTAACTGGATGAAGCAAAGGAAAAATAAAGAAGCACAAATGGGTAGTAAGTTTCTCCAAAGAAATGGCTTTCCAAAACCAAAGATACGTGCTATACATTCTACTTCTTTCATTTTATTTTTCCCTGAACGATAAACCCTAACCCCTCCTATAAAATAAAAAAAAAGAGAAGAATAGACCTAGACGTAACGAGACATTTCTATGGGTAATTTCTGTAAAGGGAAAATGTAAAACTTGTAGCTATAAAAAAAATTGTACGTGTTCCTCCAGAGTTGGAGGAGGTGATAGGCCTTTAATACTATGTGTATTAAAGCTGGGTAAATATAAATTCTTTAACCGCTTTTTGATGTGCGTACTTCATATTTCCAAGTACAATCGGCCAGCTTAATCGGGTAACGTAGTGTTTCCCAAAGTGGGCAATATCACCCCCCTTGGGGGCGATGGAAAGGTCTAGGGGGCGGTAGAAGCTTTAAGTTTAGTGCAGGATCCTATGCGTTGACTTGGGGGTGGGGGGGTGATGGGACGAAAAGTTTAAAGTTTCGGAAACTATGGAGGTAACGGATAAATCTGATAAAATCCTCTGGAACACCGAAATTTCCCATATAGAGATAATGTTCAAATTCCCCCTTAATGTGATAATTTAAAAAAAAATTCCCGCTTAATCGAATATTAGAATCCACACAACTGTAATTTAATAGATAATAATAACTATTTAACTGTTTCACGGTCACAACTATAAATACATATCAACCGCTATGCACATAATATTTGTATTGAATAAAGCATTCAAAAATTAAGTAAAATATGTGAACAGTTAGAATTTATGAAAAATCCATAATTGGTGTCCTATAATGCCAAAGTTATCTTCAGTACGTTTAATTATTTCAGTTGAGTTCTTTGTTTAGCCCATAGAGGGAACGAACTTAAATAAAAGAACCAATCAAAAAAATTTCACAAACGCCATGGCTTTATCCCTTTAAGACCAAGCTCGATCGATCGTGTGGGTGAAATACTTAACAAACATTCATGTTCTCAAAAATTTCCCGTTGTTAAAGGGCTACGCAATGTCTTAAAATTAAGAAAAATTACGCGCAAAAGCGAAACGAAGTAATTTCTGTTTATGAAACAGATTGGAAGTTTTGAATGCAATAATAAAAAAACGCAAAACTGAAATTCCCAAAGAGCATGGAATTTCTCAAGCTCGGGATCAAGCATTACAAAAAATGTGGATGAAAGGGAAAAACATTTGCGAAAGTGCGGAATCCTGATCAGAAAACGGAACAGAAAATTAATTTCGACGGTGTTGAAAAAGTAATTGTTGCAAGCAAAAAAAATTGAAAAAGCACAACCAACGCTTAGTTGATGATGATGCTTCTTTCATCCGTGTAAATTATCTGATTGGTTTATGAATTGGTGACGTGTCGTAACATAATTCGGTACAAGAAATCGATTCCATGGAAAAGAAATCGATAGTGTTGATTTCCCATCGTTAACTAATACATTATGTATGTTTTAACTTCCTTCGTAGAAGTCTAAATATGCTGGCGATTTTACTTTCTGAATGATCCTAGCTTTAGAGAAACTCAACGTATGATTTGCACTCCAGCAATTAGACGCGACAGCAGCTTTTCCGATGTCCTGATTTTCATAACAAATCTGATAAGTCCCTTTAATCGTATATCCGATGACGATTTTGTTTGCCCTACGTTCCATTTGAGCATTCAGCACACGGAATAAAATAAATTATTAATATAAAATTATTTAATTAATTAAAATATATAAAAAGCCCCATTGTTTAACCTTTGGTAAGAGATTTTTAGAGACGTCTCAGTGAAAAATTCTTGCTGGGTATGGAAGGAACGTCGATACCGAAATAATAAAGTGTAAATTTGATTTTAAACAAAAAGTATGGATGAAATGGTATAGGCTATACCATAAAGGTGCGACCATACGTCCCGTATTTCCCGGGACAGTCCCGGTATTTTCTGTTTTTTTGCCCGTCCCGACTTTTTGGCAAAAGTGTCCCGGTTTTTCCCGTATTTTACACGAAGCCTACTTGAATTTTTATTCTTTATTGAAGTCAAAGATTGACATTATTTTTCAACTCATAAATTATTTTACGATAATTACAACTATATATGAGAATATTAATCTCCCACATTTGTCTTGAACGTTTGTTTTTCGTGGAATACATTTTAATCCACTGCAATTTGCAGCGATGCATCATTTCCCGCCATTGTGATTTTTCCGTAATTTCAACAATATTTGGCAACTTTGTTTGGTTTTGGCGATAATTGGCGATGTCCCGTATTTTCCCGTATTTGAAATCCCAATATCCCGTATTTCTCTCGAGGAAATATGGTCAGCCTAGGTATAGCCAACACGTGTGTGTGTGTGTGTGTGTGTGTGTGTGTGTGTGTGTGTGTGTGTGTGTGTGTGTGTGTGGCATCATTATCGAGTCTCCTCTCCCCCTTCCCCCCCCCCCTCCGACATCCAAGTCTATCTATGCTTTCAAATGAAGGCAGGTAGTGTACATTTTCACTATATCAATGACGTACATCGTTTCTTCGTTTTCCATGGGACCGATAAAACGGTGTTTAAATGTTAACGACAACCTTTGACACACATAAATGATATTAAATTCATTTTAATATAAATGTCCAAAACTAATGACATACGTTATCTAAAAACACGTTGAACCATCTTCTGAACGTGTGAACTTCAGAAAAATTAACTTCAAATCATTAACTTCATCAAACTGCGGAAAGAAAACTGTAACTTCATTGATTTGACCTGGTCCTAAAGGAATCCGCAACATTATCATTTAGCATTATGAAGCAGATAATGCGAACCTTTTATGAACTTGAGCTACTTCTGTTACCATAAACTGGGGTGACTTTGTGCCAAAGTTCTGACTATGTGCCACTCACGGATTTTAGGACACAAGCGCTTCCTGGGAGCGTATAGGAAACTATGGGTTTCAAGATTTTTCATGCCGATTCAGGCATTTATTGCATCATCTCCTGTCAGCTGTTGTCTGGAGAATTTTTTTAGACTATATTGTGATTTACACGAAATTTTTCACCTGCATGTAAACCTCTCCTGGTGCAGGCAGTGTGTGTTTCGTGGAAACTAGGTAAGTTAATATTTCCATGTAGTAGTTACTTACGATTAGAAATACCTATTTGATTTGCAAAAATGCTGCATTTTCTGGCAGAAATATGACGCATAAACGAAGAAATGGGGATACAAATGGCGACTTTGAGCAACCTGTTTTTTCAGCGTTTTTTACTATTTTTCACTAGTTTACTATTTTTTATTGTTCCAGCAATGGTTCGCAAGTGCGTGCGGAAGCTAGTGCTCGATCCTACCGCAATTACTCAAATGAAACACTTGTAGAAGCTCTTCGTGCCATAAGAAACGAGCAGATGCTCACCGATTTGAATCATATTGGGGAGGCGTGTGTAAGGCCATGAAGAAAGTTGGCAAATTTTATTCATGGCCTGATCCAGCCGATGAAATTTGGTATCCGAGGAGCCAAATTAAAATAAAATCAAGAAACCTCGACGAATTGGCAGAGACAACAAGTTTGTGGTGGGTTTGAAGAAAATGAATGTTATATTTACAGTTATTTTTTTAAGAGCCTTATATTTTCAAGTTTTGAGTCTTCTTTATTCTTGTTCATATGTTTCAGCATATTAAAATATTTCAAAAAAGTGAAAATAAATGTTTTCTTTACTTAAAAATGTCTATGAACTGTTTTTTTTTTCCTTTCGGTTTCGGAGACCTTTGTTTTATTCAAAAATTCGAAAATGACCTTATTTTGGGAAGAAATCATTTTTTCATAGGATTCCTAGTAAAGTTAACATCCAGAATTCAATGAAACTGGGCGCGACAATGTGCACTTGTTTCCGGAGGAGAGAAAAGCGATGGCACATAGTCACCCCCTGGGGAGGCGACTATGTGCCACGCGAAAAAAAATTCCTTGTTCCTTCCTTTTCATCATACATTTTTTTAAAACCAAAAATTGAAAGTTGAGATGTGAGGCTACCTTTAGTAAAATCCTCAGCATCCTAGGCAAAGTGTGTAAGGGAAAATATCAAGGAGAACCCTCAAAAAAGTGGGACAAAGTCATCCCAGTTTACGGTACCCTTGCATTAAAGTTAACGCAATTCTTGGTGATTTCAAACAGTAATGGTAGGCATTTTTAGCCCAAGTACACTCGTTCATATAACGCGCTAAATCTAATCAGTTGCTGTGAACAGTATGTTAAGCTGCACACGTTAGTACTATGAGATATGTGAAACTTGATATTTTTTATACGTAATTTATAATGTTCTGATTTGATTTGATGTGTTTCAGTTCATTTTCTGAGAGTTGAATGTGCATTGCAATGCGTAATAACCGTGTAGCCAACTAACTCAATGACAGGTTTTACGAACGAAAAAAAAATTAAACACAAAAACCTTTCCATTGAGTGTAAAACAACACTGCAATTCATGCAATAAATGTGTATTTTGCAGAATCCTTTAGGAATTACTATGCATCAATAAGTTTTCAGTAAACTCCTATAGAGTTGGCCATTAAAGCATAATCAAGTTCGTTTGAAAGAAAAGAAAAAAAATCTAGAACTTTTATATTGTGCCGGAGATTCGCACAAAATATATAACCTGTCAATGTGCATAGAACCAACCATAGGAGTCCATTCTGTGGTATCGCAGCCTTGGAATGGGCTTGTCAGAAGGGGACTCAACGCTCGCACGTAAATAAACATTACGCACGAGATGGTCTCTTCTTCTCTAGCGGAGTGTACACACACATTTATTCCGTCAAACTGCCAATATGTCTCCAATGGTCACGACAAGTTGATGGTGGGTGAGAGAAGTAGAAAACCCCTTGCCAACATAAACAACATAAGTGATGAGGACAAACAAACGATTGGAGAAGAGGAAGGTTCAAAAGCTGTACCAAACACTTTCCCCGCTGTAAGGCGGAAAAAAAATAAAACACCGAGAAAATTGCCAAAGCAAAAAAAGAGAAGAATAAGAAAACCCTCTCGGAGTTGAGCAATCAGCCATGAAATGGCGATCCTTGCACATTTGCTACCCCATTAGGCTCGTTTCCGCTAGAACGGTTTGGTCACCAGAAAATGGAATGGGAATGACTGTTCCTGCAGCAAGAGGGAAAAAAAATTGAGAATAAGAAAAAATAGATTTAAAAAAAAGCAAACATTTGGAGAAGACAAGGGAAAAAGAAGTAGAAAAAAAAATTTTCCCATCCTATATCTTCCAGGCAGTTTTTCCTTCATAATTTCTTCAATGGGAAAAAAGTGTGAAAGACACAAGAGAGGTGATTTTTATCCTCTTTGGAAAATGGCTCCAGGAAATGGCTCCAAAACTATTGACGATGGCGATATAGGAAAGTGTTGACAGGAGGTGACAAATAATAATGACGCCATAAACGGGAATGAGAAAGGAAAAAAAAAAGATTATAAGACACAGACTTTCTTAGAATCGTGAGGGAAGGTCACCATCAATCACAAAGAGATCAGTTTTCATTTTCTTTCTTACCCCTCATAAGTCCAAACTCGTAGAAGAATAAAAGCTTCACCAAAGTATTCGGGGCGTAAATTGAATAAAAATAATAATAATAAAAATACACGTAATACTTTCTCTTTGAAGGAATTTCTATCCCCTCCCCCCATATTGGATTATTAGTTCTGAAAGAGAACTCCAGGGAGTTCATTGCACTTAGGAGAGAGAGCTCTAAAATTTCACCTATGGCTAGTTTCAATCAGCTTTGACGAGAGAGATTGCGGAGGACAAACGGGCAAGTTCTGAATGGAGTCATAAAAGATAACTTTTTTTTTTCTTATCAATATAAAAGATCTCGCTAGAGTTCGATCGATCGATTGTCATCATCAAAGATGAGAATTCTTCCCTCCGGCTGAAAAAGTAACCTTACATCGAACAAATGCGGAAACTAAGCCGATATTTCTCCTTTCGGAAACAATTAAAGCTGGAGCATTTCAAGTCAAACAGACAGTTCTTGCTAACAAGTATTGACTGCCATGAGTTCGAAAGCATGGAATCTTTCTGGAGCACACCGAAAAGAGAAGGGAAAAATGCACGGTAAATTCATTTCATTCAATTTTCCGTTTTCTCTCAAGCACTGCGCACGGGAGAAAAAAATAGAAGAGGCAGAATCGCATTTGCATATGCATGGAGAAGGTACGCCAACGACATCGTGTACCCTGTTGAAAGGAAAATAGAAAAAGAGTATGAAAGAGAAACGAAAAAATTGGGATATTAAATCGAAGCCTTGCTACTGGAAACGAAAACGCAAATATAAAAGAAAAAGGAAGACAAGAGAACAATCGATCCCAAGGAATTCGTCGTAACGATTAAACTCGTCGCATACACATCCATATAGAGCAATATATACCGTGTGCGTGTGTGTGGATGTATACACGTATACGTGTGTGCGAGCGTATACAGAATCGATGGAAAAATGATTGGATGCCCGAAAAAGAAAGCAGAACGTAAGAAAATAGTCTTCACGATCATTGGACTGTATAATGATTTGTTGTTCTACGTCAGACAGCGACGTATCTCAAATGAGATTTTTTTTATCGATATCAATATAAGCTTATTGAATGCTACTAGTATACAGTAACAACCTGTGCGCAGCACTTGCTTCGTAATTTTTTTTTTTCAAAATTTCGCTATCAAATAATCTTTTACCTTAGACTGGAAATCGAAAGTATGCCTTAATAAGTACAGTTTTTATTTCAATGTATTCCGCTTGTCCTAGGTTTTCAATTTATGGCCCGAGAGCAATGAAAGAGAAGCCCTCGGAGCTTTTCGCCGTGACCCGCCGACCATTTTTATGAAATAGATACTGAAACACGATTCAATAAAAATAATAATAATTTGATGCAGCCAGCATCCAACTACCATTAGCATCCGAAGCATCATGAGGGCAAAGGCGGATTAAGGTTGGTTGAAGCCCCGGGAGCAGAAGAAAATCTTGGACCCCCCTAGATTAAAAAAAAAAAGTGCAAAGTGGGGTTTTTCAGGGCCCGATGAGCCTGCCCTTAAATCCGCCTCTACATCAGGGTCATAGTAGCAAGTTTGGGAGGGAGGGGCAAACACATTTTATAAGGCATTAATTTCATTACCTTTGAAAGGTAAAGTCAGCATACATAATTACACAATGACGGAAATACTACACTTGAAACACCTTCACGAAAAAATAACAATTTCAGAATTAGAAAAAGAAATTACTTCAGAACTAATGAAAAAAATAATTTCGAGAAATATTGAAAGAAATAATTCCAGAATTATTTAAAGCAGTATCAGAATAATTAAAAGAAATAATTAATCAAAAAGTAATTTCAGAACAAATAAATCGAACAAATAATACACGAAGCAACGTGTGAGTAGTTCACTTGAACACAACACAATATTTCACATAACACCTGTACTATATTTAATATATACACACGTTAAAAAGTAGTTTTTGATGAAATATTCGGGAAGAAAAAAATTGGCATTTTTGAGCTAAAGTAGTTGAACTTCAACAATTTGATATGAAAAAAGGAATGAAAAAAAATATAACTTTAGAAAGGATATAAAAGAAAGGGTAGGAAAAAAATGGCCACACACAAGAGGGACTCAGTTGTGCGTAAATGATTCCAAATTGCACTTGTGCGCAATCCGCACCTGAGTGGAACCCCATTTATAGGCTAAGTCTCTCAATTAAATGAATTTCACATTTATGAGATGTTTGACTTCAGTTACGATTCTATACTATACCTTTTAACGTTCAAATATTTCATCTATGCGAAGCGCAATTCCAATTATTTGTCATTTTCACTTCGATTCGAACTCCAAATTTTTGGAATCTATGAACAGACATCATTTCCAACTATCAAATCAGCGCAATTTTTGCAGATTGTGAAAAAACGTCATTGAACAAGTTTTTCATGCGTATTATCATCGCAAAAAACATTAACTCTATGTTGAAAGATACGAAGAGACGCATTGAGCCGGTTATGAACATTTCAAAGTAACGCTTAGATGAGAATTTATTTCACTTTTCTGAGAAAAAAGCAGATGCAACGAATCTCAAATAAACAGATTTAAATTGTTTGAAATGTGACAATACGCCATTTTAGATTTTTTTCCCCCCTTTAATGTCCGCCACATTGTTCTTGCAGGGTAGGAAAAGTGCATTGAAACTATTTGAGGATTCTGCAGGCCTGTTAATAAGAAACACGTACAATATCAGTAAAAAAAACCTTTAAAAAGTTGCTGGTGGTGTCAATCTTAAAGGAAATCTCAATACATTGATTGGATATAGAAACCAATAAGAAAATCAAACTACGATAAGACCTTGTTAAATACTTTCAAAATTATGTTTTCCTTTGTTAAATTGGAAGGATACGAATACTTGAGATTGAAACAACTGTAATGTTGTCTTACTATGCGAGAAGACGTTCTAAGTGTGAACGTTATAAGCGGGATCAACTGTATATGGGGAGGGGACTTAATTTCAAAGAAGTTTCAGTTGTGCAGTTTTCGCATTATAAGTTTTGACGCGGCCTCTCAGCAGCTGTTAAAAACCTTCGTATGGATAGCAGAGAGACATCATCTTTGAATAAGTCACCATTTGGCGGGAGTGTCAGCGATTGCAACACCATCTATAGTAGAAGGCCTCCGCGCGAAGCTCGAGACGTGTGAAGAAGGTCATCTCACCTATAGCCATTGGATATAGCAGGCCGACGTATGCGCCATCTTTATCCCTTGTTGTAGTATATCCAATGACTATAGGTGAGATGAACTTCTGCAGTGACGTCACGAGCTTCGCATGGAGGCCTTCCGCTATAGATGGTATTGACAATTGCGAGCTTTGGCCTGAATTAGGTCCGACCGTCCAGTGCACGGGAAATTCGCACACAAATTCGCCTTTGTAACCTAGTGTGCTCACCCGGCAAGTGAGAGGACGTGGGTTCCATTCTCCGCAAGGGCAGTTAAATTTTTTCTTTTTCCTAAATATATCTTCGCATCAGCCAGCTGTTAAAAACTTTCGTATGGTGTCATCCTCCCTTCTTTTATTTTCCCAGCAGTAACTGCCAACACCACTATATTTCTTTTCAGCAGAGACAATGGATCTGAACTCCCCGCCCCCCCCCCAAAATTCATATAAAATACCCCGCAGCTGTCACTCTTTATTCAAATTTTTTACCCCAACAAACGTTTTATCAGTGTCCGGCTGAGAATAGCTTCGTGCTTCACTATATGGCTATCTATCTGTAATTTCTGTCAAATTGCCAATGAATGGTCAACAAATCTTTTGTCTGCCTTTTTAATGGCAGACTCTTTCTATGAAAAGTCATGGAATACACACAATTTCCTGTCTTTACAGTTCCATTTTGCTGAAGCCTCTTCTATAGTTTGTGTCATGGCTAGGGATACGTAAATTTCGCAAAAAAAAAAGTTTTAAAATCAGAAATTTCGCATTTATTCGCAAAAACAATTTAAATCAGAAATTTCGCATTTATTCGCAAAAAAAAATTTAAATCAGAAATTTCGCATTCCAAACGGCAAATTTTACATTCGTTCACAGAAAAAAAAACTCTCGAATACAAAAAACATGGCTGAAATAAAAAAATTTCGCATTTGAAATAAAAATCGGCCATATTACTGGAAAGAGTTAAAGTACTGAGTTGAAAGCAACATTAGTAATTAAAAAAAACTTATTTTTTCAATACATTTTATTTTTTTTTGCTTTGAAAAAAAAAGAAAAAATGCCATTAAAAGTTTAATGCCAGTAAGTTTGAAACACTGTTTTAATTTTCATGGCGCTTCTCGGAACAGCATTTGAACGGCGTCCCAAAACAGTTAAATTAGTTTCAACTATCTGTTACCTGTCCCATACATCCATGTCCTTTAGAGCTGTATTTGACATGTATTGTTCCTTCCTTATTTTAAAGGTCAACAAAATATGACAGCATTTTGAAATAATCCCTGAATGTCTGCCCTCAGAGAAAACATGATTGAATCATGCATATGAAATAAATGTTAATAAAATTTATGCAAATGTAGAATTAATCATCAGAATGTGATATTCGTAGATAAAAGCCCCAGAATTAAATAAGGAAAAGCAAAGAACGTGGAACGAAAAACATCGTGATTCTGTATTAGAAATAATTTTTCTCCTCTGGGATTAACTTGTCTTCTATCTCATTATTTCATCTTTTAATGGAAATATTTGCATATTTATATCTTTCCTTCATCTGGTATAACTGACAGTTTAATTATAAATTTGAAGAAAAATTATATAAAATAATAATGAGAAATACAGAATATTGAAGGATTTTAAAAGAAGAAATAAAAATTGAAAGAATACCAAAGAGTGGAGAAAAAATTTCAGAGTATGTAGAAGAAAGAACATAGAAATCAATAATACAAAAAGGATGAATGATTCAAATACACTCATGTCCATAAATTAAGGATAATGCCAGCTCCGGCAAATAAAGGTTCAGAAACAAAACAAACGTTACTTATTCATAAAGCCCATTTATTAAACAAAAGATAAAGAACAAAAACGATGGTTTATGTATGATACCATTCATAAAAACTACGATTTTTGCTCCCTGGAGCAATTGTAAAAAAATATCTCCTTTACAAAAACTTACTATTAAATGGTTGGTATGATGGTTAATACATTGTATGTCTCCCATGCGATGAAATACCAACGCCTAGGCATGCTGAGTATCAAATTATCGATCTAATCTTGGGGAAGATCACTCCACTCAGCAAGCAATGCTCTCCGAAGTTCCGGTACACATGTAGGAGGTGGTTGATGGGCTGCAACTCGTCGGCCAAGCATGTCCCACGCATGCTCTATCGGATTCAAGTCAGGTGAGAATGCTGGCCATTCCATACGGGTTATATCCTCAGATTCAAGGCATTCGTTTACGATGTTTGTTCGGTGAGGACGGGCGTTGTCATTCATAAACACAAATTCCGCGCCCATGGCACCCCTAAACAAACGTACGTGTTGTTCCAGAATGATGTGCCGATAAATTTGGGCTTTCATGGTTCCGGTTTGAACATGCAGATCTGTTCTGGAACCCAGTATAATTCCACCCCAAACGAGCAATGCTGCACCACCGTAACGGTGTCGTTCAATGATGTTGTGTTGGTGGTAACGGGTACCTGGCGTTCCCCATATGAAAGTCCGACGTGAATCAGAGTGCAAGCTAAACCTGGACTCGTCGGAAAACATCACACAAGCCCACTGTGACGATGTCCACATTGCATGTTCTCTACTCCAGGCTAATCGCTGCCGACAGTGAATTGCCGTGAGCGGAACACATCTGACAGGCCTGCGAGCATATAGACCAATATCTCCCAAACGTCTGTACACGGTTTGCCTTCAAACTGTGGTACCCGTGGCTGCAGATAGCTGACGAGACAGGTCGGATGCTGTGCTCCGTCTGCTTCTTTTGGCAGTTACTGCCAAATACCGGTCTTCATTCGGCGTTGTAACTCGGGGGCGACCTGTACTGTAACGTCTACTGACATTTCCGTTATCTTGGAATCGTTGCCAAAGCCTAGAGATGACACTTTGGGCAATTCCAAGCTCCTCGAATACTTCCATCTGAGTACGCCCACATTCCAGGCGGCCGATAATTCTACCAAGTAAAAAATCATCCACATGCGTCCTCTGTGTCCTAACTATTCGCTTATGGCACTGAGCGCCTTACTCTTGTGAATAATTTCACTTCTTTGCCACCATTCCTTATATACCCCCCTCTTACACTCTCGTCATTGTGACGTACTATCGGTATCATCTGGTGGCTTCCTGAAATTTGCATATCATTCTTGCAGATGTGTGTGATAATTCTACAGGTGAAATTTTTACTTTAGATTTCGATTTCCGTGTGATTATGAATTATCCTTAATTTATGGACATGAGTGTACAATAAAACCTAATTCAGACACTTACGGTTCAATTGAAACCTGTCCAAGTTGAACAAGAGTCCAAGATATAGAGGTACATACAGGATTATGGCCGGTTCCATTCAAAACCATCCAATAAAGGGGAATACAGTGGTGTCTGAACTGACAGATTGAATAGATTGAACCGAGCTCGATCCAGCTCTGCCGCTTGAGCGTTATAAGCTCATTGGCTTAGAGGGCGTGGTTATTTATGGCCGGAATTATTTCCGCCCATAGAACCGTCCAGAATAAAAAAAAACGGAGGAAAGTTCGGGGTGGGGGGGGGGGGGAAACATTAAATGGGTACCCGTATTTGATGCTGTTTTTTCCCAACTTCCTTCGTTTTTCCGGACAATATTTCCAAAACAGGCAACCCTAGTTCTTGTGGCACTTAGTTTAATCTAAAAATATATCAACATTTACACGCAGTAGTCACTATCCGCTACCATACGAAGGTTTTTAACAACTGGTTGTTGCGAAGATATATTTTGGAAAGAGAGAAAATTCAACTGTCCCTGCGGGGAGTCGAACCCACGTCCTTTCACTTTCCGGGAGAACGCCCTAGACTACAGAGGCACCGAATCTCTCAATCTTTCCTTTGAGCTCGTGTACACTGAAAGGGACCGTACATGGACGGCCAGACCAGACTCAGGTCAAAGATTCCCAGCAGGGGCAGTTGAATTTTCTCTCTTTCCAAAATATATCTTGGCAACAGCCAGTTGTTAAAAACCTTCCAATGGTAGCGGAGAGTGACGTCATCCTTGTATAAGTCGCCACCTGGTGGCAGCGTCAGCAGTTGTGAGCTTGACCCGAGTCTGGTCCGGCCCTTTATGTACGGTCTTGTCTACGCTCATGTACGGTCCCTTTCAGTGTACACGAGCTCCAACGAAAGATTGAGAGATTCGGTGCCTCGGTAGTCTAGGGCGTTCTCCCGGAAAGTGAAAGGACGTGGGTTCGATCGGATGCTTACGTACCTGTCACCTGTCAGAGTCGTATCTAGACGTATCAGGGGTCCCATATCAAGTCAACTGCACACATTCCCCATACCATCACAGAGCCTCCACCAGCTTGAACAGTCCCGTGTTGACATGTAGGGTCCATGGATTCATGAGGTTGTCTCCATACCCGTACACGTCCATCAGCTCGAAGCAATTGGAACCGAGACTCGTCAGACCAGGCAACGTGTTTCCAGTCCTCAACAGTCCAATGTCGGTGTTGTCGGGCCCAGGCGAGGCGTAAAGCTTTGTGTCGTGCAGTCATCAAGGGTACACGAGTGGGCCTTCGGCTCCGAAAGCCCATATCGATGATGTTTCGTTGAATGGTTCGCACGCTGACACTTGTTGATGGCCCAGCATTGAAATCTGCAGCAATTTGCGGAAGGGTTGCACGTCTGTCACGTTTAATGATTCTCGTCAGTCGTCGTTGGTCCCGTTCTTGCATGATCTTTTTCCGGTCGCAGCGATGTCATAGATTTAATTTCTTACCGGATTCCCGATATTCACGGTACACTCGTGAAATGGTCGTACGTGAAAATCCAAATTTCATCGCTACCTCGGAGATGCTATGTCCAATCTCTCGTGCGCCGACTATAACACCACGTTCAAACTCACTCAAATCTCGATAACCTGCCATTGTAGCAGCAGCAACCGATCTAACAACTATGCCAGAACACTTGTTGTGTTATATAGGCGTTGCCGACCGCAGCGTCGCCGTACTCTGATTGGTTCCATATCTCTTTATTTGCATACGCATGCCTGTACCAGTTTTTCTGGCTCTTAAGTTTATATAAAATTTTTTTTAATTTTTGCATTTCTCTCAAATATTAAGGATGAAACTATCACAATTGAATTTTAGCCGGCGATTTGCTGTATTTAACTTCAACTTTCAAAATGGGCCAGAAAGTAAAACACCTCGTACATGTGCGAGGGCTACTCCGAAAAGTTTTAGCGGCTCTCAGAGACAGCATGACTATTATTAAGTTGATCTATATTTACATGCATTGAAAGAACAATGAAAACACATTCATGTCCTAACTCTTATTTTTTCAATACAATATTTTTTTTTGCTTTGAAAAAAAAAATTCCACTAAACGTTTAATGCCATAAAGTTTAAAACATTGTTTTAATTTTAGTGGCGCTCCTCGAAACAGTATTTGAACGGCGTTCCTAAATTATTTTTGAGTAACAGAGCCTTATAGTAACCAATGAGTTCAGCAAGAGTGGAACTATCTTGGTTTCACTATATTGTTTTCTAGATTGAAGGGCTTGGACAGCCGCTTTCGTTCCGGTTTTCAGATTCGTTCTAGTCCGAAGGGCTATAACAGCCGCTTTTATTCGGGTTTGCAGTTTCGTACTGCTTGGAAGGTCTTCGACAGCCGCTTCAGTTCAGATTTGCAGTTTTGTTCGGGTTTGAAGGGCTGGGACAGCGCCGCTTTCTTTACTGTTCGCTTATTACTTACACTTACGCACAGTAACTTACATTCATATGCGTGCCAGGGCGGCAACTACTTTCGCTCTTGTTTGCGTGGCGGGAGTGCCACTTTCGTTCTAGTTTGCGAAGGTGGCAGACACTATCCGACCCTTAAGGCCTCCTCACACGAGGATACTCAATTTGAACTCTAGCAGCCACAACTTGAGAATTGAAATAAGTTGTTCATCAATATTTTTTCTTAACATGGAAGTTATAATGAACATATTTTTATTTTATACAAAAATTGCCACGTTTTTAAGACAAATAAATTACACTGGTCGAATGGTCGACGCGTTTCGGCTCTTCAATGGAGAGCCGTCATCAGGACCTCGTGGTCAGAACTCACACGAATGAAGAGTGATGTTTACGTCTGGTCGTCCGAAGAGTTCGCCTTTGTATTTGCTGCGTCCGAGTGGTCTTTGGATGCGAATTGGGGAGCCATCTGTTGTAAAGTGTTGAAAGTTTTTTCACGACTGAGGTTAATAAAGCCTGTCCAAGCTGACGAAATAGGTGGTGTGTTTCTTCCATCATTAACGAGGAAATTCTGGCATGTTCTGATGAAGTATCCCTCGAGAAAATTCAATTCCGAATTGTGTGTTGCTTTTTTAAAAACAAATGCTTTGTCAAAATCAAAATGATGTGAATGTTGCCAGCAGTGTTGGGCAATAGCCGAATTATCCGTCCGTCCCTTCTCAACATGCTTTCGGTGTTCGAGCTCGAACACCGAAAGCATGTTGAGAAGGGACGGACGGATAATTCGGCTATTGCCCAACACTGCTGGCAACATTCACATCATTTTGATTTTATATGTTATTATATATGATATGTTATTATATATGTTCGAGAACTCGAACACCGAAAGCATGTTGAGAAGGGACGGACGGATAATTCGGCTATTGCCCAACACTGCTGGCAACATTCACATCATTTTGATTTTATATGTTATTATATATGATATGTTATTATATATGTTCGAGAACTCGAACACCGAAAGCATGTTGAGAAGGGACGGACGGATAATTCGGCTATTGCCCAACACTGCTGGCAACATTCACATCATTTTGATTTTGACAAAGCATTTGTTTTTAAAAAAGCAACACACAATTCGGAATTGAATTTTCTCGAGGGATACTTCATCAGAACATGCCAGAATTTCCTCGTTAATGATGGAAGAAACACACCACCTATTTCGTCAGCTTGGACAGGCTTTATTAACCTCAGTCGTGAAAAAACTTTCAACACTTTACAACAGATGGCTCCCCAATTCGCATCCAAAGACCACTCGGACGCAGCAAATACAAAGGCGAACTCTTCGGACGACCAGACGTAAACATCACTCTTCATTCGTGTGAGTTCTGACCACGAGGTCCTGATGACGGCTCTCCATTGAAGAGCCGAAACGCGTCGACCATTCGACCAGTGTAATTTATTTGTCTTAAAAACGTGGCAATTTTTGTATAAATTAAAACCAGGCAAAGTTACTCATTTTTTTGTGATAATATTTTTATTTATCGGCATTCAGCTTTGTAATCATTATCAAATTAAAAAATGAATACAATTAAAAAATTCAACATGAGAAAGAATTATCAGACACACCAGAAATTCAGCACACAGATTGTATACCATTAGCGATGCAAATTATTGAAATTTCATCCACCAAATATGTCCAATAAAACTTCGGATTATGAGTAACTTGGTTTATGAGTGATTCGCTCACTAGAAGAGCAAAAATGTTTTGCAAATTCTGGCTTCAATATTTCACAAGACGAGTAAAAGTTTAAGAATTTTCCACCATATTTTGACTTGATAAATTAGATTATTTTTCACAGTACACCTAGGGCACATAACAGATTACTCTACTTAACCGCCCATGCACCTCATAAACAGTCCTCCGGAGAATTTCTAACAAATCGGTACATGCCAGAACATGTCTTGTGTGTGTATGCGTAGTCATATCGTAGGGTTACCAGATTCAAAAACTGAGAAAGGAGGACGTGTGTGAGCATTCTTCATAGCGTCATTTTTCCCAATTTTCACAACAGATTCACTTTCCTTGAAAAAAAAAAGAAACCTACCACCACAATAATTACTTCGAATTAAAATGGAACCGCTGTATATGCTATGGAAATTTGATAAATCCTGTTATTATGTATAATCACTGGTTATTATGCATAGTTACCAACCACTTTTGTAAGTTTAATAAATTTTGTTTTCACATTTACTGGTGATTATGTGTAATCCCCAGCTCATATTTCATAAGTAAGATAAATCGTCAATAAATTATTTAAATTTACCAGAAATTTTGCTCAAATTTCTGTCTAGTATGATGAATTTGATCAGTGATGTTGCTTATGTTTGAAAATATTGAAAAATGTCAAGAAAGCTAACATTACAAAGCTGATAATAATTTATTCATTTGTTTATATTCTCATAAGCACTTATTTTCATTTACCAAATTTTAACATGTATAAGAAACCCTCTCTGCCAAAAAATTGGATCTCAAAATGGGAGGGGTTCCTTACACCTGATAGTACAGCAAAACCCCTCTTAACGGTCACCCCCCTCTTTTACAGCCAAATAATCATTTTTCCCCTTGTATAATAAAAGTATGCATTTCAAACCCCTTATTAACTGTCACCCCTCTTGTACAGATGAATTTTTTTGTCCCGCCAGTGACCGCAGAAAATAGGTTTTACTGTATTATAAATATATCTTTTAATTTTATTTCCAAATTTTAAGCCCAAAAAATCTGGGGGTTCTTTATACACGTTAAAATACTGTAGTTTAGTTTTTATGGCAAAATATGTGTAGCGTATCCTGTGAGGAAAAACTTATAAGTGGTTGAATCTAAGTGATATTTTCACATGACTTCTTCCCTTATTTATATATATTCTACTTCATACTTACAGGGTGATCAGTGAATAAGCCCTTATTTCAAAATTAAATATCTCTACAACAAGGATCAATAGAATTATGCGGTAAACGGTACGTTTATTAGCAAAACTGTAAGAATGTTGTACAGAAATTTCGAAAATTTAGGTTTTTTTTTAATTTTTTAAAATTTTAAAAAAAACAAACAAAACTGGAGATTTTGGAGTTCCGAAAATCCTCATTTGTGTGAAGAGAAACCACTGCATTCGCCTAAAGTTACTGCATGGGCTGCGGTATGCGCCATGTGTGCTGACAAATTGTTTCAAAATTGTAACGTAACGTTCAGTAGTAATCGTTTCTCGCACGAAGAAGGGGCCGATAATGCCTCTGGCGCATACCGCAGCCCATGCAGTAACTTTAGGCGAATGCAGTGGTTTTTCTTCACACAAATGAGGATTTTCGGAACCCCATAATCTCCAGTTTTGTTTTGTTTTTTTAAATTTTAAAAAATTAAAAAAAAAAACTAAATTTTCGAAATTTCAGTACAACATTCTTACAGTTTTGCTAATAAACGTAACGTTTACCGCATAATTTTATTGATCTTTGTTGTAGAGATATTTAATTTTGAAATAAGGGCTTATTCGCTGATCACCCTGTACTAACTTCATTTGGGAATCATGCATAATTACCGGTAAAAGTGACACACACAAATGTAGGAAAAAATCAAACTTACTGAAACGATTTGTGGTTATGCATGATTGAGATCATTTAATGTTACTGTCCATTGGTTAATTTTTTTTCCCTAAGAATTTCAGGCCAGGTGGAAGGAGAAGTAGGATGATGATGGCCAAAGAGCTGTACAATAGTCTTGGACTTGAACCGTCTCTACATTTTGACATGTCTAGCACAGACATTATGAGTTGGAGCAAAAAAGGATCTGTCTCCCCTCACTTTTAATGAATTGTGCCCACCATTTGGTCAGTTTTATTACTGTGCCTAGAGCAAGGAAGGGATTTCCTCTCTACACCTTCATAAGTTTTATTGTTTTTTTAATACTTCAGCTGTTTTCTTGTTTTTGTTTGAAAAATCCTGAAATTCAGGTTTTTCAATCAATCAGCAATGACATTGAACTGTTAGAGCATAAAACTACTAGCCCTTCAATGACATTGGTGTGTGGCTGTAAATAGATTAATAACCTGAATCTGTGATTGAAATTGGTTCATGATGGTAACTCGTGGGGGAAAATTGCCTAAAAAAGGGGTAAATGGGGGAATTTTTTAGCGTTTGTGGAAAATTTTGAGTTTTTATCAAATAAAAAGAATTATTTACTTATTTATTTATTTTTTAATTTTGTGCTTTTCTGAAGCAAAATACATTACTTGGCTATGTATTCTATTCTTGGCTCCACTGTTCTATTTTCACCTATAGATGGCAGCACATTACTTCTGAATTTGTAAGGAAAAACTTGCTCAAAAAGGAAATTTTTGAGGGAAATTTTGGCTCAATGAGATTATTTAGTACAACAAAGAATTTTCTGTTCATTCAATTAGAAATGGTTCAAAATAGTCGAACATAGCATCAACATTTCTCATTATCATATTTTAGTCTGCTAAAACTAATGTTATTTGAGATAGGAATGAAAAATATTTTAGGGCATATTTTTCACTTTACAGGGCATATCTACAGTTTTTTAAGAGCATAAATGCATATTTTATAAAGCATTTTTTAGAAGTTTTGGGAACATAAAATCCTAGTAGCAAAGTTCTGAAAATCAGCTTACGATTAATAAAATTTAGTATGTTCTTTTTTATTTTTATTTTTTTTGCTGAAGGTTTTAAAAAACCTCGTTCATTCACACGGTAAATGCAGTGAAATGCAAAACTAACTATACTCAAGGAACAGGAGAAACGTTCATTATAAAGGAGCTACAGTAATGGATGGAGTATAATAACACTGTAAAAAGTGCATCGGGACCACATAGTTACATTGTTATACAGGGTGATTCTAAATTCATGGGGCAAACTTTAAGAGGTGTTGCAAGACACCTAAATAAGCATTTTTGGTCACAGAATGTGTGGTAAAATCACAATAGCAAAGGCAGTAGAGGCTTTTTTTAATGAATACATAGCAACACTTTACCAAAAGAGAATATCATATTTTTCCGACATATTTTCTGCGGTAGGTACGTGCATTTTGCCCATGCCAAATCTTTCAAGGATGAAGGGGGGGGGGGGAGTGTAATGTTGTAGGCTACCTCATGGTGCAACCTGGGTCAAGTCATTGTACCACTTGTAGGATCCCATAAAGGATCCAGAGAGGGACAATGGGGATGATCACTCCTACCAAGAGCTTAATAATATGCAAAAAAATTGCTGTGTTACATATTTTACAAAGCAATCAAATGAACCTACACAATAAATTGTCTTTCAACACATTTCTCTGGATCTGCGCCTAGCTTGTCATTGTTTGGCATAGAATGACCTTGATGGTTCACACACTGTGTCACAAAATCAAACTGTTGTTCGATTGTAAAAGAGAGAGAAGTTGTTGTTAAAATAAATTTGGTTTTCATTGGTGCATATGCACCTTTGGATTGGATTGGAGTTTGGTTTTTATTCATGTGAGGGCCATCAAGGTTATGCTGCACCAAACAATGACAAGCAGTATGTCTTGTGGTAGATTTTGCATTACCCAAGTTGCATTATGAGGAAGCCTACCACATTACAACCCCCTGCACCCTCTAATGTTTGATAGCACATACTGCAGCAAATATGTCAGAAAAATGTGATATTTGCTTTTGATGAAGTGCTGTTGCACACTCTTTAAAAACACCTTCTATTGCCTTTGCTATTGTGATTTTACGACACATTTTATGACAAAAAATGCTTGTTCAGGTGTCTTCTATCACCTCTTAAAGTTTGTCCCATGCATTTAGAATCACCCTGCATAGGTGAGTACCATTATACAGGGTATTCATTATATAATATTTTCACTGTATTATACATAAGTCACATCATACATATATTCTCTCAAACAAATTTTGTTGAAGTTACTCAATCATGCAATAACTCATGACTTCGTTGCTGTTAGACCCTCTGAATAGCAGTACAAAACATCTAGCCGTGAGTGGTTAGTACACAAAACTCCCATTCAACAAGTTTAAATTTGAATACTAGTGAAAGATGTCAAATTCCCTGGATGGATCATGCTGAGCCCTTGGGAATACGTGAAGATCACGTTGTTATTATTTAAAAAAAAATCATAACCATTCACAATAATTGTTTGAACTATAGGTTCATTTTTATAAGCCCTTGTATACATAAAAAGCACATTGTGCGACAATAACATTTTTTTAGAGACAGAAAACTGTCTATTGCTTGTTGTTTTCAACCCGGCAATAGTTATAGCTTGGTGAAAGGTGAAGATACTGAGGTGTTGTGACTGCCTTCTACCCAGCATTTAATGATGGGGGCCAACTTGTCTAAAATACAGGGTGTCCCAGAACTTTACTGCCAAAATGAGAGAGATAATAGTGCACTTCAAAACAAATAAAAATGGTAATTTTGCAACAGAACCCAAGGTCACAAACCACTTATATGGAGGATATGTGCATTACCCCACTTCAGAAGTCGTCAAAATAGGGCAACTTCGCTCAAATCAGTAGGAGAGTGAGAAGGAAATTACTTCATTCAAGTTACAGGCAATCACAGAAGGAAAGAAATATATTGGTTTTTTTTTTCTTATGAGAGCGCAGGGAAAAATGCTTTCCCTCTCATTCCCAATGTTATTTTCTGACTCTTTTTCTTTGTTTTTTTCATAAATTTACCAAAAATAGTATCTTAAATTCCAATGGAAAAATTATATGTACTGACGAGTATTTTAACCTTCCTCATTTTAGTGATGGAGGCACCTGAGGCGCCCTGTATATATATTGACATTATCATCACCATTGTTTTCCCTGCCCACAGAAAAATTGGCAGATTACTTTATTTATTCTGCAACAACAAAAAAAATGGCTAAGCAACATTTATGATTTCAGACATGATATAAAGGAAATCTGAATTTTTGCCATAACATATCTTTAGGTTCAATACACTGTCTTTTGTGCATTCATGTCGAGTAGATCCTACTACTGTACTGATGCTATCAAATTTGACTTTGAGATAGCATCTTTTATTTTATTTATTTTTGTTTTTTGCGCTCCTGCTGTGTCAGTATAAACATGACCACTCCATCATTAGTGAGCAATAAGTAAGAACAAGAAAGTAGTGACACGATTTTTCAGGTTGGGGGATGTGTCAGTGGTTGAAATTCATTAGTGACTTTAACACAATATAAGGTGTGGATCAGTACAAGTGGATATTTCGCCAGTGACTAATCTGAGTTTTACATCAAATACTGAGGCCAACTGTCAAAAAAAGTGCTGCGCATGACAACGTATACCCACACACACACCTGGCAAACTTATTGAAAGCGCCCTTTTTTGTGGTGCTGAAACAACTTGACTACACCACAGGCCTTGCCCTTTTGATTATCATGTCTCTAGCACACTCAAAGATACTTTGCGAGGTATTCAATTTTCTACAGAACAATATGCAGAGCAGAATGCAACAGTATATAAATTGTTTGACAACCAACAGAGAACCTTCTTCTCTGCAGGAATACCCACTCAAGGTGAGGTGGTGGACGACTGAACCAGAAAAGGAAAAAGACTAACACAAGTTTATAAGGAACAATAACATATTAAACCTTTTGCATTCATGCAAATAAATTGAGAAATAAAAATTAAGAGTGGAGAATATTTCTCTCACTTTTGCACAAGACATTTCAATGTATTCAAAAATAATAGAAATAGACTTACATCAGAGACACTATATCTCCATGTTTGATATCATAATTTCTTAATGCCCATTTGTTCAAGAAGACAAAATCACAAGTGTTCTTTTCACTGGGATTTAGCGATGGCTAAAAGAAAAAAAGATATGTATTATGTAGTAAAAGTGAATAACTGAGAGAATAATACATAATTTTAGTATTTTTGAAAGAAACCAAACAAAACATGAACACTGTTCTGGAAACCTTAAAATCTTATTCATAACTGTGTCATTTGAGCGCTGTTCACAAGATATCTCGCTTGCTTAAAAGCCTCTAATTTTAGCATTGACAATCCCAGATATGTGAAAGTAAAAATAAACTGTGCCAATGAAACAAGAATTGTTTGTGACCGCAGTTTAGTCAAATGATTGGTGACGCTCATCCAGCTTTTATTTTTCTGATTCTGGCACTATTGCATTGCTTTACAATGTTATTATTTTCCTTGAAATAATTGCAATGGATCAAAAAATTATGGAGAATTTTCAAGGCAAAATAATGGCTTCAAGTGACCAAGTTTCAGCCAAATAATTTATTTTCATATCAAGTTTCTCACTTTGACAGTAATTTAAAAAAATTTCGCTAAAACTGCTTAACTTTTTTGCGAATAATGATCTGAGGTCAACACATTAATTGGATACTTTTTCTAATTGGAAGTAAGCCTCTAGGATCAATGGTTCACCAGTAAAATACAGCAAGGGACATTATGGAATCACTCTATATAAATAATGGATTTCTCTATAGTTTTTTTCACATAACTTCGCAATATTAATGGGTGCCGTAGGCCAGGTTGATGAGATATTTGCCTACTGTACCAAAGGATGTTTAGGGGTGTTGCAAGTTTGATACCCAACTAGTCTTTGTTCAGATCTTTCCTGACTAAGAGGTATAATTCAAATGGCAAGTAAAATGAACTAATGAAAATGGCCACAGAACAAGCGGCTATCGTAGTAAGTCTTTACATAAGAAAAACAGTCCATCAACAAAAGAAAATTAACTACCCAAAAACTCAATTAGAAAGATGTTTTTTAATTGAGTTTTTGGGTAGTTAATTAATTTGGGCCTAACAAAAGAGATTCCATGTTTCTAAATGCAATATTGCTAATATAACAATTCAAAAAATGCAGAAAAGGTGAGAAAGAACGGCATAAACTAACAAACGATGCTCCTTTCCCTTGTTTATTCTGTTCTTTACCAACTTTTCTCTAATTTTTGAATTCAAATATCTCTGCGAATATTGCATTTAGAAACATGATACTACTTTTTTGTTTTCTTTTTTTTTTTGCCTCAGGAGAGACAGGAGCAGCAACTTTCTAATTGGGTGCACAGGGAGTTCATATAAAAAGGTTTTTTTTTCATTTTAATAACTATACAACCTCTTAAAATATGAATGGCATATCTGATGTCTATACGGTGATGAATAGACTGCATTTGGATACTTTTTCTAATTCGAAGTGTGCCTCTAAAATCAACGGTTCACCAGTAAAATGTGGCTCAGGAAATTATGAAATCACCTGGCACATATATTATTTATATCCATTCCAATATTACCATATTACGGCGAAGTTTTACTTTGGGATGTAAGCAACTTTTAAGAATAAATTTGATAATTAATGTTAAATAAGCTACCACCATGGGACTATGCATGAATAGGCAATCATTCTTGAACTAATGACCATGTATGAGACTAATAAATTCATGAAATTACCTGCATTGAAACGCCTTCAACTTTAGCGATGTATCCGACGTGGTCTAGAAATGTTACTGTCACAGGCACACTAATAACAAAGTTACGCAAGGTGCGTTTGATGAATACAATCCAAGCCATAGTGCTGATGATGCCTGAAAACATGAGAGAAAGAGAAATGAATTCATTTTGAATTCAATTTAGTATATTTCATATAGATAAACCAGCCACCATGCGGCGCTCATGTGGACATGATGATGGACTCACATCACATTGACCCAGATGTGAACCCCATTAATGGCATAGTGGTGGTTCGCTGAAGTTTGTTTTCTGTAGTTTTTCCCAATTTCAAGGCACGAATGGGAGCAAATCTTTCATTTAGAAAAAGTCTCCCTACAGAGACCAATCCGGACCACAACGTTTAAAAAATCCATGCATTATACGACAGGCAAAATAATCTGCTGAAATTTTTACTTCTGAATTCAGAAGACAGATGGCAGCACTCCCCTCAGACATTAAGTACAGAACACCTACATACCACATTCCAACATGTCCCAATTCATTGGAAGCTCCTCAGAAGAATATTTACAAAGTGCACGTGTGGTTTGGTAGTAGTAGCCAATGAGCCATCATGCTACATGTATTTGTAGTTGTTCATGATCATATGACTTTTTAGTATAAAAGTTATTCTTTCGGAATTGGACATGGCATCCCACATTGACAAAGCAATAGCTAAAATTGCCTTATGGTAATAGATCCTGTGCTGTGTTTACTGCATTGGTTTAATCCAACGGTAAGATTTGATGAGTTTGGTACAATGAATACTTGATTTTTGGGTGTGTTTCGCCAACCAGTTGTTAAAGTAGTATTTGCAATCAGGACTCAATATACATTGGAACTCCCCTCCCCACCTCGTCATCTGCCTGATGGTTTAACAACCAGTTTGCTACGGATTCCACTACTGGGGTTCAGTCATACATACCCATACATGCATCTCATACACATTCTTTTGTGGAATTTCTAACGCATCGGTACATGTTGGAATGTGTGTCCTGAGTTTTTATGTGTGGACCCTAACATATTTATGTTATGAGAGTAACGCTTGTTTTTGTTTTTTTCCTAATGAAGCCATCAGTCTTCTACATTTTAAAGTGAAATGGTAAATGCTTGAATTTTCATATTATGTATCATGTTGTAGGACTGCCCACTCTCTGTGGATTTTTTCAAATGGGAGATCAGCTCATACACATGCCTCAAAGTTGGAAAACCACAGAAAACACACTCCAGCCAACCACCACTGTGCCGTCAACTGGGTTTGAGCCTGGCTTGTCGTAGATGAAATAAAAGGAAAAATTCTCAATGTACAGTGTAATGCTGCTTGGCGATTATGATTTTTTCTATTTTGGTACTATTTGCTAGTGTTACTAGCAGAACAATAGGTACACTCAATAGCATTTTAAAATGTGCCAGAGAGGAAATGGTTTACAATACATCACTGTTTTTACATAGTCAAAAACTTGGTGACGAAAAGGTATGCTGCATACTGATTATCCTGCTCATAACATTTTTCAAAAAATTGCACAGGAAAAAAATTTGAAAAGTGGGAAAAACGCTTTAAATGGGAAATACTTAATGAATATTAACATATTAGCTGGAATTGTGTGGGACCATGTAAATAAAAATCATACTAAGCAGGAAAACATTTTGAATAGTAACATTATAAGCAGGGTCCACTATGTTGGGAATTAGCCAATAAAATGCTTCTAAAAGAGTGAGCTATCTTGTCAATGCCTCTTCTTCCTAACCAGAACATGGCCCGCTGCTCTGTCTCAATGTCAATGCTGATGAAAGAGTTCAAGTAATTGCTTTTAGCGAGAATAGTTGACCAAAGTAGATTTTTAGGTTGTTGAGAATGATGCTAATTAAGAAAATCCACTAAATGATCACAAAATTGCAAATTTCCAATGAATTTTAAACAGTTTTTTCGGTGGAAATACTTGATAAACTGTGAGTTAGGACCTAGCATGTGTTCAATTGATTGGCGTAATATGTTTTAAATATTCATGCTACGTGTATTTCTCTCATTTTTTCAAACTCAGCACAACTCCGGTCTAATGCCAATTTAATACCGAATGAGTATCCAAAAAATGAAAACATGAATGAAGCATTCATGTGTACGTAACAATCTGATTGGTATCGAGTATATTGTGAGTGGAATTTTAGTGCTGCCATTTGTTTTTCGATCTGATATACTACATGTATTTTACATGTAATCGATTCAATTAATAAATTCAAACATATCCAAATCAAAAAATAATAATAAATTTTAGCAAAATTTAGCCAAGCCTCCCGCAACAACATTTACCGGATTACGACGCAGTCAATAAATTATAAAGATGAGCCTCATTTCAGTTGATACCATGGCTTTGAAGCACATTAAGTTCTCGTGCTCATTACGTAATCAACGCACGTGGATGTACATCGCCTCTCAACGATTTTCGATGAAGTTTTGACGTTGTTTACATGCACGTGGTTTCGGTTGGTTGTTTTGATGCCACCTCTCACTTTCTAAAAGAAAAGTAGCAGGGGGAATAAACTGAAAAAAAAGAGTCCAGCCCGACCAAATGACACATTTGGAGTCGACCGTAATATCCGGATGACCATTCCTCCCGTAATTTTACATCCTGTTTTGTTTTTTTTCTACAAATTTGTCGATTTTTTTTTTTCAAGTATTTTCCATGAGGTCTGATTGAATTTTCATTCTTTATTTATAAAACAAGGATTGAAATTATTTTCTAACTCATAAATTATCAACTACAAATAAAAATATTAATTCCACACACTTTTCATGTTAAACGTTTTAATTCGTGCCCCGCCATTAGCAGTTTTTCAATGATTTCAGCTATAGTTGGAGATTTCTTTTTTGGACCTTCAGCATAACTTTTGGCGATACTTTTGGCGGTATTTATTCTCAATTTCTCATAGAAATATAGTCAGAAGAAGTATTTGTCAAATGAGGTCTGTTGTTTTTGTGTGAAGTACTACTACTAAACCATACACATGCATCTCATCCATATTCCTTTACGGAACCTCTAACGAATGTTGGAACGTGCATGAACGTGGACCGGAACCTGACGTGATGTTTATTTCTATGTAGTGCTGCCATCTGCCACCAGCTTTTCTAACTATGAGTGAAGTGTAATGATTGAATAATTTATCGTTGTAGGCCTGTTACTCTCTGTGGCGACAGTGCCGTCTTAAGGCATGGGCCCACCCGGGCACGGTCCGGGGTCTCATAAAAATGAGATCTGGTTGAGATTTTCGAGAATTTTCCTTGTAAGGACTCAGAAAAATCATTTGGCTCGGGGGCCCATGATACTCTTAAGACGGCCCTGTGTGGCGAGACTTTTCTAATGGGGAGATCGGCTCGCATTTGCGCCGATGGGGTTCGAACCAGGATCCTCGCGAGACCACTCGACCACCACAGTAGCTGTGTGATGTACCGCGAGATATTTGAAGCAGAATTTTCTTCTCTCCAACCTTCACTATGTTTTTGGCTGTTGGCAAACTTTTGCATGTTTGGCAACTTTTTTTGACATGAATTGATATTTTATTTTTAGGGGCTACATTTTTACCTTCATTTTCGTTGATGAAATATTGTCTAATGAAATTTGTAAAAAAATTCTATTTCCCAATAATTTTTGTAATAAATTAGCTATTTTCCTCAAATTTAGCATTTTTTGTGTCCTACCTGCAGTTTTCTTCATAAATACAGTCAGTTCACTCACATGAAAATTTAGTACTACTACTGCCATCTATACCCGAGTTTCTAAAAATTTCTAATCTTTGAATCTAAACTTCGTTTCTATATTTAATAGATAGCAGCACAGGTCCTAAAATGCAAATTAAAAATACTTATAAGATTGTGACGTAATGTAATTTAAACCAATTAAAACGATCCAAGTGGTGGGAAAGGCGGGACGACTCGGCAGCTGCGGCCGGAACACTGTTTACATTCTCAAACGAATTTTTTGGTTATTTTCCTTGTGGTAGCCGGTTCTGAAGACGGCCATGGATACTTTGGCCATTTTAATGACCGCGGTGGTCATTGGAAGCTGTTATTGCGAAGACGCTTGCTATTCATTCGGTGACCGGCATGTTTATCCTCAAGAAACCTCTCGATCCAGCGGACATACGTTGAATTGGAGCAAAGCGAAAAGTAAGCATCGTTACGTAGCTATTGAAGAATGTTTTGTACAGATGTGTACCAGTAGAACGGTTTTCTGAGGTTTTCCATTTTCGAGGAGCGAATGCGAGCTGGTCTACCATTTGAAAAAGTCTCCCCGGCAGACTCGTATCATGGTACATGGCATGAAAAGTCAAGCATTAGGCTGCCAAACACTACTCGCACCGAAAAAAGAAATCACTAGCATAGAAAGCATAACGGAAACCAACAAGTATATTATTATAATAACAATTAAATATAATAATAATCAGCAAAACAACATAAGGTACTCTTTTATTGTATCGTGTATATATAGTTTGTAATTACATTTTTAATTGGGTTGCTGTATTTTTGAACTACAGTAGAACTTTGTTAATGAGCAAAAATTTTGAACGAATTTTGATTTTATTAACGAGCGATGATTCACATTACGAGCAAAAATTTTGTTTTTTTTATTTTCACGTTATCACAACTGAATTGATCTGGTTTTCCCTTTCATCCATACACTTGTGAAATTGTGGGTAATATTCTTTCTTAGTCTTTGGCCAGCGTGCCCTACTCGAAAAACGAACACCTGTACAAACGTGACTGTTTACGGTATGGAACTAGATGTAGCATTGGGACCACACGTATGTACACTTGAATTTGTTTTTTTAATTCTGTTTGAGGAAAAATGTGAACTGATTGCATTATTGAATGTGACTTTGTGGGCAGGGCCGTCTTAAGAGCGTCATGGGCCCCCGGGCCAAGTGGTTTTTTGGGGTCCTACATTGCAAATTCTAGAAAATTTCAAACGAGTCTCATTTTTGTGGGGCCCCTCTTCTGAGGTCCCCGGCCCATGCGTTAAGACGGCACTGTTTGAGGGCTAGCTCATGAACAAGGGTCACCATTTCTGAAGAGATTGTCCTTGGAGAGAGAAATGAGGAGTTCCTCGCTTCAAATGAGATTAAGAGATGTGTGGGGCACACACACATGGGAATCTTTGTAGAAGAGAACCACCACAAATAAATCTAGCAGTGTGAGCAATAAATTTGTCCAACAATAGTGTGGTTTCCCATTTCCGAAAAAAAAAAAAAGACTAAAGCAAGTCAGAGTTCATAGACATAAGGTATAAGTATGATAGAGGGTTAATTTTCATATACATGCACATACACAGTTTACAGATTGTGAGAGTGTACGTTGTCTTAAACGATAGAGGGTTAATTCCTTTTTCTGGTTGTTTAGAGTAACTTAATTTGTAAACATTATTGTATGTTTATTTATGGCATTATTACTTTTTAAATAGTTTTTATTTATTGTGTAGCACTATTGAATGAATGATGTTTTTATTAGTCATTTTTATGTGAATGAATTATCAGGTTTCCATTATTTCCTATGAGGAAGTTTGATTTGAATAACGAACATGTTGGCACACCGAATTAAGCTCGTTAACCGAAGTTCCACTGTATATGACATCCATATTTGTTATGGGCATCTGTTTCTTAGCCACCTCGTTGGGTATTTTGCCTGTTGTGGCGTATTTGTGTTTAAATAAACACTTCTTCCTGTTGTATGAATAAATGTTTTGGTAAGAAAAATTAAAAACTGACTCTTTTAAATAATAAACTGATCAGGGTATAAATAAAACCTGGACTTTCTTTTAGATAAAAAATAATTCAAGTAATAGTTCTTTTAAATTAAAAACGTTAAAGGTACAGTCTGATTGATTCATATCCATTAATTGGAAAAGCATAGTATAACGGCACGCTGGGAAATGAAACAACAAAATGGCTGTTGAAATTTTAAAACTCGCTGTGGTTTTTTCTTCAAGCCGAGCACAACTCAGGTCTATCGCCATGGGCAATTTACTACCTAGCGAGTTGTGCCGGAAGTGTAAGTACACATACTAACAATCTGAGTGTGTATCTAGTGCTGTGTACGATTTTTTAGTGCTGCCATCTATATCTGAGAAGTGAAGTGTAATGACTCACTAACATTGGTCAAGAGGGATGAATTTTCTCAACAGCAATCGTTCTTATTTTGCTGTTACTGGATCCTTGACTGAACAAAGGCAGACATCTTCAGCTGCAAATGGAGCGGAGGCAGATGGATCCAGGACGATGTGTCTGAGAAGCAACATATTGTGTTGTGGATCCTCCTGTATTTTATAGAACAGAAAAATTTACCCCATATTATTTGACTCTTGGGAGGATAGATCACCCGCCTCTCTAGAACCACAACTGCCGCTTGCTCCTCCTCAGTTGTGGCCATGCTACATAGGCAGGGATACATATGAAAGGGTGGGGGAAGACTTGATGATGCCAATTTATATATATATCTATATGCATATACATTAAATCATTCAGCTTCATCATTGACGCTGGGGGAGGATGAGACTCCCCATGTCCTGTTGCCTTCACTTTAAACTATAGAACACAAATGGCGGCACCAGCAAGAACACTAAACTATTACAACTCTGACAATGTGAAATACATGGGCCACACTTACCAGGGGTCTGTCCAGCCGAAATTTGGGTCCGTTTTCCAGACCCTTCACAAAATAAAAATTAAGAAAACTGTAAATTTGGAATTTCTTTTGTGATAGATTAACTAGATTATTTCACTTCCCTTAAAATTAATGACCCTTTCCACAAAAATAAGGGAAACTTTTACAAAAACAGGACCCTACAAAAAAGTCTGGACAGGCTTCTGCATACACTCGGAACGCATATTCAGGCTTGCTCTGATTCATTGGAAATTCCCCAGAAAAATGTGTATGAGATGCATGTTAGGATAAGTGCAGTTTACGTATAATTTTGCGAATCTCCAATGTACAAACAGGTTTTTTTTTTTCGAACTATATTCGATCCAACTGATATGCTTTTCCTTTAAACGTTCTTCTCATTTATGAATTTTCAATTTTACAAAAATTTTCATATCAGAACTGCTATTGTATAATCTCTTTTGATGATGTCTTGGTGATTTTTTTCTTTGTCGAGAAAAACGTTGAAAGCATGATAAGTCGCCAAGAGTGAAACAGTCATGTTTTTGGCAGTCTTTCTTTCCAAAAAAAAAATCTCCTAAAAGATATAATATGGCTGATGTTGGAACAATGACATTAGAAATGAACAACAGAAACAACATTCTCAGATTGAATAAGGGATTGAGATTAAAATATTCTACACTAAAAAAATGCCAACGGAAGAAAATGGCCTTGAAAAAAAGCGCCAATAGATTAGAAAGGAAATTGCCAAAAAAAGGGATCATGCTCAAGTGTTTCCTTCATGTCCGTACAGTACAGGTTTGTAAAACTTGGCATCAAATAGTAGTAAAGGGGAAAAGATAGATTCCTGGTGTGATTTCTGGTACAATTTTTTCCCATTAAAGTTAGCCACCATGATGTGTCTTTATTGGTGCCAGAGCTGCAACTAGATGCTTGGTCATCCAGGAGCGAGCATGCATATATTGGTACTGCGGGTGATGTTGATTGAATGGTCAGAGAAACGCAATTCCTAAAATTATAGAGCCCCCCCCCCCCCATTCTTGTATCCGGGCACGATACCTGCTTACTAGCCTCCTCTAGTTGCAGCTTTTTTTAGTGTGAAAAGAAAATTAATGCAAACTCTGATAAAATAAAGTTTTCATTTCTCCTTGAGTAACTGTGAAATGCAATGAGCATTTTGAGTGTCAAAATTTTGGTTCTTTGTATGCAAAGAAGTGGTTTTTTTTTTTAGCCCTTTGTGTTGTTCTATGGACCTTTTGTGCAGAGCTGCAACTGTCGGAGAGCAGTCAAGCCTGGTTCCTTAGGCACTGGGGCCAGACAGGGCACTAAATTCACCATTTAATCGTCATTGCATAAAAAATTATTGTAAAAAAGGCTAAGGTTTTCTGTAAGCATGGTTGCACTAAATTTGGCGATTTCCAGTTTTGCCAAGCTGTTTGTCCATTGGTGACCTAGCATTATATTGCACTCCAAACATCTTTAACATCATGGAAATCGAGATAGCAGACAAAAATTAAATTAAATTTTTTTGCAAACTGGCAATCGCAAGGAGCGGAATTCTAGTGCCAATGGAGAAAGAAAGCATTGGCCACTGGATTCATCGACCAATCCAATTGGATTTTGTGTTCTTATTTCGCATCTTAACGCCAACTGAATTTCTTGGTGCAATTGCTAATCCAAACCATGCTAGTGGCATATTTTGGGCAAGAAACTACAATTTCTTTTACAAGTATCACATCAGATTATCTATTCAAAACTGAAGTATTTTTTCATCTGACTGAAGAATGCTCATCCTTGAAAAAAATTGAAAACTTCACAAGCAAGGTGTACACGATGACAAACAGGGTTTCGGCCTATTGCTCGATAAATTTCAATGGTGGTGAACACAATAATGAGACCTAAAATGCTGGTGTTAACAATGAGGCTTGTGGCAGTCAAAAATGAATTTCTGCAAAAATAGATAAAGATAGTTCGTTGACTTGAAAAACATTCTTGTTGCCAATAAAAAATATTGAAAGAGCCAAAGAATGCCAAGGTAACCTGTTTGCGACAAAAAATAACTGCCAAATTTGGCGCAACCCTGTATATAGAATTTTACCCGTAAAAAGTGAATTGTTTTTTATTCTAATTTTTGTAGTATCCAAGCCAGCACCAGAATGGGAAGGAACAGCGGTTGTTAACGGCGAATTCAAGGAACTCAAGTTATCCGACTTCAAAGGAAAATATGTTGTTTTCTTCTTCTATCCTCTGGACTTGTAAGTTGGTCTGAATTAAATGTATTTACTGCATAATAACGGGATCTTCATGTATATGTTGTTGTATACCATGTGACAACTTATGGGGAAACATTCTGTTTTTACTGAAATGCTTCGGATTGTGAGCTTGTTTTGAGAACAAAGCATGTTAATAAACCTGAGGTGTCACTGTTGTAAGTTATACATGTTGATTGATTTTTATTTTCTTGCTATCAATATTTCAAGTCACCAGCTCTCTGTGTAAATATTAACCTGTATCCTATGGAGGAAACCTACATATTTATAAGTAAATTTTATTCAAGCTATATACCGTACTCTCCGGCATGCCGAGAAACAGGTGGACCAGGAAGTCATAATTACAGATTCTGGAAAATTCTTAACTATATTATAAAAAATCCATTGAATTAGCTGAACGCATACTTTGGTCCTTAAACCTTGTTTTTACTATCATGCCAGAAACTGGCTAGACCCCAACATTTTAAAAGTCTGGTTCCCTCGAGTTTGATGATGCTAAGCTGGCTAATTTCTCACGATTTCACTTATGTTTTCCCGCTTTTTTTATGTATTTTTGTGGTCTCAACTGTTACTAATACATATAAATTTACTATTATTTTTCTATGTTTTTCCTATTTAAAGCATTTTTCCTGCTGTTTTTTCATTGTGGGTTTTCTAAAAACGTTACTAGCAGATGCACTGTATTTCTGACCCTTTTAAGTCACATATGCTTAGCTCCTAACAAATTTGGCTGGCGCCTAAATTATTTTCCTATTTGTCAAGATCTAGCTTACATGAAACAATGGGTCAAATGAAAACGGAAGTTATTATATGTTTTTTTGTTTTTGTATGAGTGGCGAAACTGTGTGTAGAGGTGAGGAAGGCACTTCCTCTACTGCCGACTTGTCCTAGGTAGTCGTGCAAAATAATGTGATATGTGCTGGCGATTGGTCAACAGTATCATTCACCAGGCAATTGCTGTTTTTTATCTGAATCTGCATAATGTTTGTGAGCAAAGAAGGCAAATGTGGTGTGTGTGTGTTATTTGCTTTGTATTGGCAAAAGGAGTTTGGAGTTTGAAAAATTCATTGGCAAATAAAGGCAGTATACGGAAAGCATGCACTGTCATTGACCCATGTCCAAGATTAGCACAAATGTTTCTGCAAGGTATGGGAATCTGTAAATGATTATATGTGCCCTGGTCAAAAATCAGCTCATCACAGATGCTTTGGTGAATGAAGTTGATAAAATAATTAACCCAAACAGACAATGTGCAATAAGGGATATCAGCAAGAATGTGAGTGTTTCGGTTCCATTCATGCTATCATTGTAGAGAAGCTCTTACTAGAAAGTGAGCACACAGTGAAATGCTTGTCTCACTCCTGCACGAGTCAATGACAATGCATGTTCACTGTACACAGCTTTTGTTTGCAGATCAATTTTGCAAACCTAAAACTTCTTCAGTCACTAGAAATCAGATAACAACACATTGTTCTTTTTTACTCGCAAACATTCTGCAGACAAAAAACACAATGATTGCCTGTTGGATGATACTGTTGAGCGACCGCCAGCATATATCATGTGATTCCGCAGGACTACCTAGGGTAAGCCCATTCTATAGTGGAGGTTTTGCCTTCCTTATATCCCGCTCTATTTCTACACGAAGTTTTGCCACACTCTTACAAAAATAAACCAAATTATGACAACTGTCTATTTTAATTTGATCCCCCCCCCCCCCCCATATAGTTCTAAAAATTTTATTTTTGTTCGTAGGCTTCCATTTGGTAACCCCTTGTAAAATGCTTTAGGTGCCAATGTCTATATTTTTTGTATTACCAATGTAACCTGGAATTTATTGGTTCCTGGATATTGAAAATAAGATAGTTTGTTTTTAATTTTTTTTCCCTTTGCAGCACATTTGTTTGCCCAACAGAAATCATCGCTTTCAGCGATCGTGTCAAAGAGTTCCATGCTATCAATGCTGAAGTTATTGCATGCTCAGTCGACTCCCAGTTCACTCATCTCGCCTGGATCAACACTCCAAGAAAATTAGGTGGGCTTGGACCAATTAACATTCCAATCTTGTCAGATCTGACCCATCAAATCTCGAAGGATTATGGTGTTTTCTTAGAGGATTTGGGCCATACGTTGCGAGGTCTCTTCATCATAGATGACAGAGGAGTGTTGCGTCAGATTACCATGAACGATTTACCTGTTGGAAGATCTGTTGAAGAGACCCTTCGCCTTGTACAAGCTTTCCAGTATACAGACAAATATGGTGAAGTGTGTCCTGCTGGTTGGAAACCAGGTGGAGATACTGTAAGTTTGTTTTTTATTACTTCATTCATTTTCATACATAGTTTTCTTTTCTTTGAATTCCTAAACTGTTGGGACTACTGTTAGTAAACTTTGAAGTCAAACCTTCATTATCTCTCTAATGAATCACTTTTTAAAACTTGGTGGTTATGCAGAGTAGTTTGTTTTGTTGCATACTCATCATATAAATAATCGTCAATGATTTGAATTATAACTATATATGCCACAGCCCACAATAACTTAGAGCTCAAACATATAAGGTGTGACCCAAAATGATAGCCACATATATATGCAGTATTCTATGACATAATTTTTTTTTTTTAAGTGAAAATTCTGTTTTAACTAAAAATTTCTGGCTGCACAGGATTAAAAATATAGTAATAATTTAACATATATCTGCATTTCTTATGACAGAAAAAAAAATTAGATTGAATAGTGGAAGCAAAACTTGTCCCAAAATGATAAAGCCGATTATTTAAAAAAAAACTTGTGTTCAATTATGTTTTAAACGTCCAATAAATTTTCTATTGTTCTTTATAATTTCAAATGGCATCGATTCAACAAGTTTTTGGCAATGTTGCAGAGGAATATCTTGCCACACTTTGAAGATTGACCATTAGTTCTGAAACACTTGTATTGAAACACAGTATTGCTTGCCATATTCATACATTTTACATGCCACTGTAGCCCATATTTTCCGTCGAATTGAGGTCTGGAGAACATGCGGCCAGTCCATCACTAGAATTCCATTTGCAAGGAACTATTTCTAGGTCGAATTTGCATTGCGAGTTGAAATTGAGCTGTGGAGCCATTTTGAGATTCAAAAAATGGAATTAGATACTGATTCAACAGTTCCTGATATGTCTGAGCATTCAGATATAACAGCTAACTGCACTTTTCCACTAGCATTGAACATATTCCAAACAATTGCACCTCCGTCGCCTTGTTGATGCTCTTTTTTGATATGTCAATAATGCAGTAGACTCTCTGTAACTCGACACCCCAAAAGTATACTTAAGCAGATGTCGAGTTAGCTGGGTTTCACTCTAAATTTTCGTCTGATCGCTTTTGTGTATGTAATTATATACATTTGAACAATTCCATTAAGTAAAATGCTGATTCTCATTAATTTTGATTCAGGGTTGTTTCATAATAGAATCGAAACGTATAACAAAAATTTACCTCATGGAAAAATCAAGTATATTTTTGGATATGAGCAGTGCAGTTATCCAAAATAAATAAAAACTTTTTTCTCATGTGAAAATTTTCTATCTAGCTTCTTCAACCATTGTTAGAAAATCTCTGATGTTATCCATGCCTTTTTGTTGCCATCATAGTCCACAGGAAGAGTTTCAACATTTTTAAAAGCACTGAGATTTTTTTTTTGATTTTCCTATAAGTAATGGTTTTAATTTTTCTGACCCGTCTGAGAGTTTGCTGCCAAAAGAACTGTGCTTTTTACATCCTTCACATTTTTCTCCTTTGAAGGCAAGAGTTACGCAAAAACCGAAAAAATAAACCTGTATCATTACAATTAAATGCATTTGCATCTTTGATATTTTCAAACCAATGATAGAAGAGTATATTCTTAATATTTTCAACGGTTTCTTGAGATTCAGATGCGGTCTCTCCACAAACTTTCCTAAAAACAATCCCATGGCGTTCTTTGAATCAGGTCAACCATCCGCTGCTTGTACTGACTTGATTGAGACTTTTTGCACAGTTTTTGCTTTCTCTTGAATTGGTCCTGATAATGGGACTGAGTGAGATCAAACGGATTTGAATTATAAAAGAGTTGCTTCTTGTACATTGCTTGTCTGATTTCTTATGCATTTTGTGCTTGGTTTATAAGAAGATTCAAATGCTGATAAAAATTTCTTCTTATTTTTACCAAATGTTGAAATGGTGTTTCATGCAACTCTATATTCTTTGGCGAGTTTTTCTGTAATTTTAGTTTTTTGTTTTTGAAATTCCAAAGTATGACGTTTGCATAAAACCATTGCATTCATGGCCATCGGTACTCACGATGAAAACAAAAAGCCAAATGCCAAATTCAGCATCTTACTACAGGCTTTTTTTCTTTTACTCCTTTTTCAAGAAATCATTCCAAGAACACAACTTTCTGAAACTGAGTTCTGTCAAAAACATTCTCTGCAACAGACGATATCAAAACTCCCAATAGATGTGATTTTTATCCCTATTAAATATTTACAATATCCACTTTTTTTGATCATGAAAAGAAAAAGATCTTTCCTATAAACGTCACTAAAATGATAAGCCAGTCAAGAGGTTTCAAACATTCATTCTTCACAAGCATGCCCCACCCCCCTCCCCAATGCATAAAAGGGACCCATCATCCAGAACAAACAAACAAAAGATTGTTGAAATACCCACGAACAGTGTATAAAAATTCTTACAACTGGTAATATACTGGCAATTTGAAAACCAGTCTTGGTAATGGGACAAAAATCGTAGTCGACTTAAGTGGAGTTAAGCCAAGCATGTGTCGACTTAGAGTTTCCCCTACATTGAAATTAGTATTGTGCCAACCAAGAGAATAATAGATGGTGAGCTATCCACATGTTGAGTTATCACAATTCTACTGTATTTCCAGCCATCTGAACCATTCAAATTAAATTTTTTTAATTACTTCAAATGACATTATGCCACTTGGAAGTCCATGACATATAATATTTCACCCAACAAAGTCTTTCCTGTTTATAATGCTCACTAAGTAAGGACGAGTAAGCATTTCGCAGTGGCAGATGTATTTACAACACTGAAGAATGTGATGAACTGTAGATTTTTATATACATTCACATCAAGAAAAGATGCTATTTTCCTTAAACTTATGTATTGTCATTGTTTTGGCGCAGTTTGACCAAATTGGTCCTTGCACCAATATGTTTATAATCTAATCTTAAACTTATGGAAGAGTTATTTACTTTACATAGAATAGCACTTTCCTGACATTTTGTCAGTGCAAGAGGACCACCTTTAGTCTTTCTGGTGCTATAGTCCCTTTTTAATTTCAAATAATTGAATCATGTAAAAAAATAATTGCAGTATTTAATTAATTATTATTTGAATTGTATATTTAAGTAAGTTTTTTATTTTTCTATTCCAGATTATTCCTGATCCAGAGAACAAGTTAAAATACTTTAGCAAGTATGAGCTATAAATTACCCTTAGTTCCAGGAGTTATGTGAACCTCTTCTTTATTTTCTCCTTCCCAATTCCAATTTTTTATACGTAATAAAGTTTTTTTGTTAAATAACCTGTACAAGTGCTTTTTAGTTCCTTAGGAGCCAGGCATCTCTTTTGTTTTTACTTCAAGAAACTCCAGAAAAAATTTTCAGCATTTTATAAGTCGTGGTGTATCTAAAGACAGAGAAAGTGGGTGTCACTGATAATCATTTCAAAATAGCATAATTTCCTATTGGAGAAATAGACTTTCTGGATTTTATCACTGTAAACTGGAAAGAAAAGTTTGCTGTTTTTCCCGAGAATGAAACCAGAGTCCTCTTGCAATCTGAAGCAAGAACACTAGGCAATACATCACAGACCAGGGTTTAAGCTACGGTCGCATTTTCGAAAATCGCAGAATGCGAAAAAAGTAGCCGCCACTTTCGCAAAAATGCGTACATGAGGTACACAACGAGTAGACATCCAACCATCAATCATTACATTAGGGGTTATTAAAGTATTACGTCAGCATCGGGGGGAGGGGATTTCGGATTTGCAGACTTTTGATGACAAGGGGGGAGGTGTTTGAAGGTTGCTGACATCATCAACCACCTTTTTTGAAGGTATGAAATATTCTAAGCTGCTGACGAAATTTTGCCTACAAGTGGTGGAGGGGTCAAAAATGGCTAAAAATCTGCTGATGTAATACTTGAATGGCCCCTTAGCATTGTTATTGTAGCATTTTGCTAAAGCTTTTCCCCTCATTTTCACTTTTTTGCGAAAGGAATTTTTTATCCAGCTTAAACCCTGTTACAGACACTATTTGTTTCCTTATTATTCAAAAACCACTCACAGTAGCGCGATGGATTGGGTAAAGGTAGCAACCTCTCTTATTCAGTGATTAACCTCCAGGTGGCAACAGCAGGGATGGGAACACTGCGCCAAAATTAACATCTTGCGCCATCCTGTTCCAATAGTGTATTTTTCTGCGCCAAATAGTGAATTTTGTTTCAGTGTGCCCGGAATTTCGGAAAGGACGTCAAAATATTTTTGTTCCTGCTTGCCGCGAAACGATTCTTTCCGAAAAGAGATAGTTTAAATACAGTGGAATAAAACAATCGGCCCATCATCGGGCTTTCCATCGTGAAACCCCAATAATATCCGTGATCGTGCAAGGGAGGATGGTTTGCAATGGTCTTTCAGCTTTAAAGCGCAAATGCGAGTCAGTTTCCGTTTTCAAAAGTCTCCTTTGGAAGCAGCAGAAATTACTGTAGTTGATCGTCATTGCGTCAGATCCTGATGTTTCGTGAAAAAAATATTCCGGGAGTGAAAAGAGCCTGTCCGCCGAATTATGATTGCTAATTTATAAACTTTGCCAAATAACGAGCGTTAAATCGCCAATCTCGCCAAATAATGAGTGCTGAATTGCCAACCATCGTGTTGATTCTTCCGAAATTCTCTCCTATTTTTCAACAATTTTTTCCTGAGTATAAACAAATTGAGAACTTGATATAGAAAATTTATAATATCTATAAAGACTAGAAAATGTTTAGCCCATTTGAAGGGCTGCTGTTCCAGACAGCAAATAATGCCCTCAGTAAGAAAAAAAATCATCTTAAATAGACTGGTGCGAAAAATTTTATGACAGCCGCTCTTTCAAACAAGGTGTCAAAAGCCTGAAACAACAAAAAACAAGCTGATGAAAAGATGTTTGATAACAAAAGACAGTGCAATTGTTTTCTTTTGAAAAGGGGTGAGGGTTAACGAAAATATTGTTAATTTCGTTGCTCCAATTTGTAAATATCTGCTTAGAATCCTATATTTTGTTGCTCCGAATCCTGAATTTTGCTGCTCCGAAATGGACTTTGTCACTTCCCACCCCTGTAACAGTGATTTTCACTGATTAGCATGCTCTTCTGGATTGCAAGAGGACCAGGGTCCGATTCCCAGCTGGGACAAATTTTTCTTTCCAAAGTTCATCTCAGCATTAATAGACGGAATGTCTTTCTTCAATGTGCTGTAATACTAATTGCTAAGAAATTAACATCTCTCTATTATTTCCCTATTCACCGCTCACAGGCTATTCAAGGAGAAAGTTGTTTTAATATTTTGTGAGCATTCTAATGACCCCCCCCCCCAACTCAAAGTAGAGGTTTTGTATTCTGAAATAATTCCTCAGCTAACTGAAAATATTCAGCTGTAAAAATGTTTTGCACAATTGCCACCACAGTATTTGATTGCTAATTATTTTTGTTATCATTCGTATGTATTTTGAGATTTCTACAATTTTTTTCCATAACATTCAATGAAATGCAGAAAATATTTTTTTTCTTCTTTCAATACCCACTTCCAGACTTCTGTTGCAGGGTTGATTGTTTAGCGACGCACATCAGTTTGTGTTAATATTCTGATTTTTGGGAATGATAGTCAGTATGACACTGAACAAAAATAATATCTTACAATTAAATTTTGTTTTTACCTGTTTACCTGCAAAAGCATTGTAGAGAAGAAGAAATGGTACGTACCTGCAAATGCATGTAAATGACTATATAACCTAAATATACAGTCAAATCCCATTATAACAAACTCCAAGAGACTGGAGAAATCACTTCATTGTAACAAAATTTCGTCATAAAGGAATTCTAGGTTTTTGCATTGTTCCTATGTAAACTTATCTGGAGGATTAGAAAAAATGTTTGTTGAAACGAGATTTTCACTATAATGATATTCGTTAAACTGGAATTCGACTGTATATAGTTTTTAAAAATTTCAGTGGGTATTTTCCTTCTTTTGGCACTCTATTCACAGAAATTTTCAGGCTCTAAAACTAGGTGACACTGATTCAAACCAAATGCTTGTAATGATTTTGATAGGTTTCTGTATGGTGTGCAGCTTTCTTGTCTGCAATCATATGTAGTTCAATAATGTAAATACTTAGAATCGGTAAACTGAATATATGGGTGGATCCTTGAAATACCTGTCTTGGGGATGGATGGATGGGCTCTCGTACTACTAATAGACTGGAGTATTAGAGTTCTGGTAATAAAGGATATTTTCTCCCTTCCACGTGGAAACTGTTTAACCCTACAATGCATGATTTTTTATTTTGAGCCGATAATTTTTTACATAATTAAGCCTATAGAAAGCCGAAAAAATATTCAAAAAAAATCTATTCTGAATTGTATTCCTTATACAGGGTCTGGACGAGAACGTACTGAGGACTTAAAATCACGTATAAAATAAATGTATTGAAGTATTATTACTTTCAAATACATAACTACCTTCTTTGTGATTCAAACTATACAAAGAAAAATTGGGTTGCAAACTTCAACGTAAAAAAAAAAGAAATGCAAATAAATCTCACACATTTTGTTTTTTCACAACCTACAGTGCATGATTTTTTTTTTTTTGACAGGTTACAGAAGATTTATATTTCTTTTTTTTAATTGAGTTTTACTGCCATCTATCAATAGCTTTTGAATGAAAATGAAATGCAAATTGGGAATAATGAAAGTCTCAAACATGAAGTTGTCAATTGGCAACGCGAAAAAAAAAACTTATTTCTAGTAGATGTTACCAATTGGTAACAGTATGCACTGTAAGGTTAAATGGTTCTGGAAGGACAAAACGCTTATATGAAATGCTGGTATAGACCATTGCTTCTAACTTTTCGTATTTCAAGTACCCATGGAAATGGATAGAACACTTGTGCTTACCCCATTAAAAAATATTGTGTACCTCTAAAAATTTGGTTGAAGGCACTTGTACCTCCGCCAAGACATGCTTGGAATGCATGTATAAGCACTTTTTATGCCAGAGACTTCTGTGTCATCAAAAGTAGTAGGTGTGTGTATACGTCTAGAAATATGTAAGAAGTTTGCTTATATATTGTGTTTTTTCCTTGCAGTTGCTGATTATTTTTCACGTATCCTCGAATAGCCAATCAAGTATTTCCCAGGGGTTGAGAATAGTGATGCAGACCACACACATAAGTTTCAGATTGATGCATTACAACACCCTGATTGCTATGCCAGAAAAAAATAACCACTGTTTTATCTGATACATGGCCCCACAAGGGCAGGGCTAGAGCCCGGGGCAATTCTCATTATTCTTTGCTTTTTCATGTTATAAATTAACTAGAGAAGGGCCCATGAAAAGTTTGATGGTGGGAAGATTCCAGGATGTGGGCACCATGGTCAGATATATTTTGTTTAAAACATAAAGTGGGGGGGGGGGGGTTATATAGCTCTTGAGTATTGTTATACAGGAATTTCACTGCATATACAAACTTATTCAATGTTTCTATCAAAATACAAATGCATATTTTTTAGTAGTAGTTACTTCAGATAAAAAGTTCAAAATCTCTGACTGGTGCTCTTTAATCCACACAGAGTGCCCTGCGATAGACCAACAGTATTAAAGAGCAATATCAAAAAAAGCTTAGCGTTAAAAAAGTAATTCTGGCAGAAGGTTTATTGGAGAGAGACGAATATACCCTAATATTTCAACTTAAATCGAATGGTGAAAGATCTGTATTCCAGAGCTGGCCAACCTGTGGTGCCACACCATGGTTTGCCACCTCACCACACCCACGCTGAGTTGGTCTCTGGCTATGTCATGAGGTGGTGGGGGGGGGGGGGGTTCTGTTTATCTTCTTTTGGTGAAAAGGAGCAGGTTGGTATTTTCCGTTCACGTCTTTTGCGTTATTTTAGTGAGTTTTTTCCCTCATTGGAAAATGAACTCTCCCTTCGCATGTCAAGGTCAGAGGCCAACTCAGTATGGGCATACAATATCAAGAATGGCATGTAAAGGGGTTTTTTTTTTTTTTTCAAAAACAAGAAATTCTATTTTATTTTTTTTTAATCAAACAAAATTCTCTCCAATAATTTGGAACAAACCTTTTTTCATAGGTTACTAGACCTGTATTTTTTTACAGTTGGTAGTTTTAATTATAATTACTTTTTAACCAATATGCTTCTGTTTGAATTTTCGTCTTTGGGGCCGTAATTGCTGGACGTCCCATACTTGTGAGATTCATAGGCATAGGGGGCATGCATTGCATATCCATAAATTCCTAGAAGGGGGCAGCACTCTTATACAAAATTCATTGAGGATGAGGAAGGGGTGAGGTGTAAGATGACATGGTGTAAGTGTCATCTTACCAAGCAACCTGAGCCCTGCCCAACCTGTGTAGGTGAGATGAACTTCTATCAGTACATGTGAATCAAATTTACAACTCAAAATGAAACAGTTTTGAATTTAAAAGAGTGTCATGATGAAAATAAGACAGCCCAACAAAAAGTTTTGGGTGAGAGAAACTCATATCCCCCGTAAAAACAGGACGTTTTCATTGAAAGTAATCTTAATTATAGCAAGGCTTAGAAATGGTTGGTCATCCCTGATCTAATACGACATCCGATTTTTTCGATATTTCTTGAAGGAGCAATTTGATGATCGAGTCATTGCACTAAACTGGTGATTCCCAATGTGGGGTAATTTGAGTTTTTCTATAAAAAGGCTTGGAACCCCTTTCAAACTCCATTTTTTTTTCTTTCAGTTCAAATTTTTAAACAATATCTTGATTTATTTCTTTCAGTGGAAGGGGTTTACCCTAAGGGTTCTTAACCTCTTTGCTCCAGAGGTACCCATATACAACTACCTTCATTCTTAATGGATGAAAGGGTTTTAATGATTCTTTTTTCAAGTTAAAACTTGAGGTATGTATAAGAGTACCGAACTCAAATGGTAATAGTAAAGATGACTTATAAATTTCTTTTTTTTTCCATTTTAAAGGTATTTCGACATACAGTAAACATGAATCAGTTGAAATTTTTTTTTTAATGGTTGGTTTTTTCTTGGGTCTGAAGAGGTTAATGTTCCATGGAAAATTTGTGCCACTAAGATAAAGTCCACAGAACCCCCTCCCACCTCCGTGCCAATAAAATAAAAATGAAGGCTGCAAACTCCTGTAAAAAAATTATATTCTATGTATAGCAATGTAAAACCAATGAGTTAATTATTTTCTCATCTTTTTTTTTATAATGTGGATATACGCCTTAGGCCAGGGTTACAGTATAAAAGTTTGATAAAAGATCTTTTATTAAACTTAACAAAAACAACCAATAAGCCTTGGTTACATTTGTTGATGTAACCGATATGCGTATTGGTTGTATTTTTCAAGTTTTATAAAAAAACTTTTATAGTGTAAAACCGGCATTTTACACTAAAAGTTTTAAAAAGTTATTTTATAAAACTTGAAAAATACAGCCACTAAGTGCACAGGTTACATTCGCTCGAATATAACCAATGTTTTTCAAGTTTTGTAAAATGTATTTTATCAAGCTTTTATAGTGTAATCCCGGCCTAATGGATACATTTTTTGTCTCAGAAATTTGTTGAAAGGGTTATCTTTTTAATGCAATTTTCCGATATTGCTTTTTTTTCAAAATAATTTGTATATTTCAGGGCATCCCATTTACACTTTAGATGATTGAAATAAGTATTCAAAACTGGCAAAAAAGTGCCTTTAATTCTAAAATTTCTGACATTAAATTTCATAAACAGCTGTATAATAATAATAAGGGGAAAAATAAGATATAACAAAAAAAATGTATAAAACATTTGAAACGTACCACACATAAACATTTATAACTCAATGAAATAGAATATGCGCCAAATTCAATATCACTGCATAAACATGAAATTTAGAATAAAAACACAAATCATCTTGATTTCTTATGCATTATTTGGATTTTAAATCTTAATATCTTAAACTATATCTTCAGTAATTTCTAGATCGGCATGAATGGACACTTCAGTTGCAAGGTGTCTGCTCAAGATAAGAAAAAATCGCTAGTTAACAGTCGGTTCTAGAGTATGCAAATATTTCTCTTAAATTGTTAAGGTAGACATAAATTTATTAAGGGAATTGTGTATTTTTAATAGCTGATTACATAACACCCCGCTCAACATATCACTTTCATACGGGCAGGCATATATGATTAGCAGTATTTATAAATGTGTTTTACCAGTGAAATATGCTTTATCGTGAGGACATGAAATTGAGATTTTCCAAATTTCATATTCATTATTAGTACAGTAAGTGTAGATACATCATAAAGTATTCTAAGTCTGTTTTTATAAGAGTTGATTAAATGAAAGGTGATGAGAGTGCCTGACTAGAAAATACACATACCAATTAGTAATTTCTTTTGCCTGAAGGCAAGGATCCCATTGTTCTTCTAATCAGTGTATGTCCATCTCAAAGGACCCCTTGGGCTGCACAAGCAACTGGTCATTTACAATGTCCTCAGAGGCTAATGTTCATTCTTTTTTTGAGAGTGGGGGCAACGAGCAAAAGTAACATGCCCAGACTACTACTTAACCGTACATGCACCTTGTATACATTCCTCTGAGGAATTTCTAATGATTCAGTGCATGTCAGAACTTGTTGCTTGTGCATGTGGTTGAATTTTATTGTTATGTAAGTACCAAGTTAAAGGTCTGCCAGCTATCTGCAAAGAGATTTTCAAATGGGAGACCAGGTTTTCAACTTTGAAGCTCTGAACAAGTGGGACTGTAAGATGCCTTTCCCAGTTCTTTCTGGAGAAGTTTTTCGTTTTCTTGACAAACCTTTACTGCATGAACAGTACACCCACACTCAACATTCCAGAACGTTTTTTTTTCTTCATGATGCGTTGCAAACATTGCCATGCCTTATTTGCCACTTAGCAGTCAAGTGGTTGGGGAGCTAACCTCTGACTATGCAGGTCTGGTTTGAATTCCGGTTCAGGCATGGATGTTTACCAACACCAACAAAATTTTCTGGACAGATCATGCGGATCTCTTGGGAATACCTGAGGATCATATTTATGGTGTGCCTGATTTTTAAAAGTGAATGAGTGTGTGAAGAACTCTATTGGCAACATCCTTGGCGAAGCTGTTAGAGTAAACTGGAAGACCAGCTATGATGCCTGAGGTGTGCAATTCTCATTTTCAAGATGCTGCCTGAATCTTCTGAATCGGAAGTAAAATTGGTACATTTTTTTCATTTTGCTGGTCAGCCTACTCTATTTGAGATCATTTTTTAAAGACCAGCTTGCACACTTCTGATTATGGGCTCCTCTCTTAAATTGTATAATGTGCTGCATAAATAATACCCTCATCCAGTACAGAGCACCACATTCAACTTTTGCAAAATATTCCCTACCCCCCCGTAGCCCTCGTCACATTTTCATTAGATCACATCTAAAATACAATTCTAATATTACAACATGACAAAGAAAACTTATCAAAGATAATTCTGGAAGACAAATGAAATAAATGGAATCCAGGACTGTATATAATCATTCTTGACATGTTCATGGAGAACTTCAGAATTTTGGCGAATTAAAAAACTTTTCAAGTAAGTTCACCAACAGCAATCGAATTGTTAAAGAACCTTAATCGAAATGCTAATTTTAAAACTATAAACTTGAAACATCTTGATGGAAATGACTATTCCAAAGAAAGCCTATTATTTTTTCCAAATACAGCTTCACGCATTCTAGCACAGTAGTTCTTGACTAGGAAAGGGGGTGTGCATTGGACTGATACAATCCTCAATGTAAATAAAATAAACACTGATTAGTTAAAAACATGTGATATCATGTTTTTACTCAACCGTGTCAATTCATTCGCTTTGTGGATCATATCGCTTATTGTTTGGGGTCTAGTACATATCCTCTGTCTTAGGAGTGTGAGCTGTGAAATATTTGGTTCAAGTTATTGATTCCACATAGCTTGATTATTTGAAATGGGTGGTGCAAAAATGTAAAGTTGCTGAGGGCAGGGTAGTAGCTAGACAGGTGCACCCACACAGGGTTCATGTGAAAGGGGGCCCAGAAAGGGCCTAAATTAAAATTCTTGCATATGGCACAGGAATGGCTAGCTACGGCCCTGGCTGAGGGGTTGCGAAAATTTTTGACCTGAAGTTCACAGGAAGCATAGCCTAGTAAAATGGTTTAGAACCGCTGTTCTAAAATGTTGATTTTTTTTTTTTATGTTAATCAAAGTTCAACTAAATCGTCCCTTATAGCTGTTTTGTTATCTTTTGAAAACTTAGACTATGGTCTCACATGACGAGACAGTTTAGAAAGCCCATTGTTTCAGTCAACACATTGGGTTTGTAATATATGATTCCACCAGGACTAAACAAATCTATTTTCTGACAGGCCCACAGAATGTAAAAATTTAGACCGGGCATACAATTTTTTTCATCTACATGCCTAACGGTGGCATATGAAATATTGATTCGGGCATGCAGAATTTTGGAGTTTGTCCAGCCCTGGATTTCGCCCTCCTTTTATAGATGGTGTTAGTAACACTGCTTGCATAGTAAATAGTATTTGGCATCTTTTTAAAGTGTAAACAATTATTATTTGCCTTTTACAAAATGCTGAGTTTTGTGCCAAATCGACAGCATTTGTAAGAAGTTCATCATATATTCATTGGATGTTAGACATATACACTGAACGTTATTAGGAACAGTTAATCAATTTGAACGAAGCATTCGAGCAGAAATATCTATAATATGCTGAGAGACGACACAAGGTTATTTTCCAACATTGCAAGCCAAGTCAAAGTAACACTAAAAGCACTAGGTTGGGAAATGTTGTATCAATCTCTGTATACTTTGCATGTTGCTCCTGTGGATTAAGGTTTGTTTCAATCCACACACAGCAGCATTTTCAGAGAGCAGTTCTTATGAGGATATGAAAATTTGACATGATGGATTGGTTCAAAACAACTTGATTTCTTTCATGGGAACCTATTTTTTGCTAGACATGTGGGCGAATGGTATAGCTTCTATTGCTAATTACTTTGTACACACAAATCTTTTTCATTTTGAAAATAAGCAAATGTCTTTTGTTTACTCAAAAACTGGTGGAGTCGTATTTAAACACTAAATACATACCTATGTCATTGAAGAAAAAACTTTTTTAATGATTTTAATTTATTTTTTTAAAGAAATAGTTGAGTTGTTAATTTCTGTTGTATCTGTTTCTATCACATTACGGGCAAATTAAATCGGTACTTACAATTTAAAGCTAAACATTGAATTGTTATAACCTAGAGATGTAACAAGAAACAAAAATCTCCTCTATCACACAGGAAAAGTATGTACAAGGACAGTAAGAAATAAGTTTCCGACTTTAGAGAGGTCTATAATGTCCTACTGTTCCAAATGAGACTAAATTTGTACGACAGATTATTCAAATTATGCGCTTGTGATTTATCAAATAAAGTACAAAAATCTGTCGATAGGTGACGCTGTAACACAAATGGTATTTATTTGCATATATATTAACAAGTGAAACACCATTAACATTACAGCGCATGCCCCATTGCCATTATTTGTTGGATAAGAAGTCTGATTGTGCATGAGCATTAGTTACTTATCTGCACATCATGCCTAGGTTGCAAGAAAAAGCTTTACTGGTAAAATTGTTCTACTAGAACCAACAAAACTTTGTTGCAGCTGTATGTGAAGCAGACATGAAGTCCAATGTCTCTGTGCACCCTATGGTATGATGATAATTGAGATTCTTTCAGGCCATCATTTTCATGCAGGCTGACACCTCACATTGCTGGGCCCGTAAAGCGACTGCTGAAAAGCATTTCATAGATGCATGGGTGATCAGTCGGCGCTTTACTACCGCATGGCCTCCTCACTCAGCAGGTATCACTCCGCGCGACTTCTGGTTATGGTGTTTCCTGAAGGACACCGTCTACCATAGAAGACGTGCATCTGTGCCAGATCTCACAAGGATAGCATTCATCGACATGTTCTATCCTATGACAGACTCGCTATGCTCAGCTGTTGAAAATATGGTTTTGACCGTCGTATAGTAGGACCGTCATTTCAACTTTTTTCTGGGGGGGGAGGGGGGAGAGAGGCAAAGAACATATACTGAATGTATGCATATATATATACCATTTTTAGTGTATTTTCTAAAGCCACCGCCCCCCTCCCCTAATGAAAGGCCTGGATTAAAGCACTCCCTCTATTTCGATGTCCTCTCTGTAAAGCTGATCTAATGATCAAGGGAAAAGAACGGCAGAGTTGTGCACCATACATGTGTGTCCTTTCCTATTTTTCCCATAGCAACCCTGGTTTAGCCTTTGTGCCAAAAGACCAAACTGTAACTGCAGTTCCAAAGCAAGACAATGATGATGGGGAAAAAAAATGTTTGAACAACTTAACAATTATATTTTCTCATCTTTTAAAATTATTGATATATGAGGCTAACCATGGTTTAAAACTTTCTACTGTAGATGCATAGATTTATGATTTTTGAACCTTGGCTGATGTGTGTGTGTGATCCCACTTGACAAAAAAATGCATTAGAATTTGCCTCAATAATAGGGTAACTAATACAGGTACAGTTTTTCCATATATAAGTTTATTCGTCGTCGACTCCTGTCGACATTTTTCTTGACTATGCACTCACACATTTCTGTGTAATTAATGAAGCAGTAAACTTTAATAAAACATAACTTTTGACTAGACAGAGAAGGCAGAAGCTTTACAACAATGCCACACTCAAAGTGATTGTGGTTGCTATAACCGTAAGTTTCACTTCACCACAGATGCTGGAACACCTTTTCTATTCTTTGGCACAAAAAAAAATTATCGGGACAGCATTCCGCCGATATAACGTTTTAAAGACACCACACACAATCCATCAATTTACAAAAGAACACATAAATTAGTAAACTCTATATAACTGCAAAATTGTTTCATGTATAAGATCTACACCGAGTATTGATTTATAAAGCTAGAAGCTACTGGACATGCACATAACACAAATTGAGAAAGACATATAACTTCACAATCATTTTTTCCTCTCTAAACATCTAAATTTGCTGTCAAACAACAGCGTGTGGGAAAGGGAATGAAGAAGACAAAATAATAATAATGAATATTGTTTCACTTCCAAGGTTTAGTCCTGCTTCGTATCCTTCATCATACTGATGTCTGCACTTCTAGGAAGGTCTTTAGGCAAAGTTGGTTTCGAGAGCTGGATAGCATTCTTCCTTTCTTTCCTCTTAACTTGAAGGTAGACCACGAGACGACAGCCAAGCATTAGAGCAAAGACGATAGAAGGAGCTGTGCGCTCAAATTTGTCTTCCAGGATGCTGTGAGTGTAAAACGCTCCCGCCATGAAAACCAAGAGGATTACATTGGCGAGCTGTTTCAACATTCCTGGTGAAGAGGTAATTAAACTGTTAAATATAGAAGACTACACAAAAAGATTAGTTTATTCACTATGAATATACCATCAACGGGATATGTCTTTCTGCCATTCTGCCAAACATTTAATCCAAAAGGTTCTATATTTTCTTATCTAAAGTCACCTACATTAAGGATGCCCACCACCAAAGGTGTATTTCAGAAGAGGGGCACCCCCCCCCTCCCCAGCATCAATGATGGAGTCGACTGATTTAATTTTTATCAATTAGCATCGTGGCTCTCACAAGGGTGGGGTTGAGACGATTCTGATTTTTTATTATCATGCAATAAATTCTTTATAGAAGGGCCTGCAAAGATCTTGGGCTAGGGGTCCAGCTGAAGAAGGGGGAAGGGCGCCCTCAGCCTTTCAAGAGTTATCTCTGCCTATGTGAGGGAGGGCACTCTAAGCGAGTTATAGCCCAGGCAGGCAAGTTCAGATGGAAAGTGAAATTTTAAAAATTGATAGTTGAGAACATCAAGTTAGAATAGAGAAGGATGGCAAAGCCCTAAGTCGTTGCTCATGGTTTGAACTAAATTAAGTTGATTAATTTAATTTTTTTATATTTTAATTAAAAACAGCTTGATTAAAGTAATTCTAGTCTTAACATACTTTTAGGTTTTTAAACACTTATTTCATACTGGCCGTACCAGGTATAAAGAGCAGTATTACTCCACAAGCGACTTCAGACCAACCGACGACTAATCGGTAATACTTAGATGGCATTTTGAACCCAAGCGTCTTGGCCAAAGGAAACACTTTTGAATACTGAACGAAATTTCGCCTCTGGAAAATAAATGAAGTAGTGTTACAAAATAAGAGGAAATACATTCAGACAATGTAAAAAATAACATAAAAATAAGGGTGAAATAAATACAATGTAATGAATTCTTATCAATATGTCTGGCCAGTCCATTTTTGATTTACTTCACCACCACCACCACCACCCCCCCCCCCAAAACCAGCATTGTTCATAGAAAAATGAAACTAAAATTCATTACAGGCTGGATCCCTTGTGCTAACGCGAGAGCATATGATAGATACTATATTCAATTAGAGGTTAACATTCCTATCAATGGCTGTTTGAAAAATTTTGTCCTAAAATTGAAGAGAGAGTGAATGATGCAAGTATCGACAAATTAATATACCTCTGGTTCATCTAGAGCCGTAATCAGAAATTTCTCTTGGGGGAGGGGGCAAAGTGAAGAACAGTAAACTTTAGACTTAACTATGTTATTCCTTATATACTGGTCATTTATTTTCTCGCCAGAGAGGAAGGACCAAACATCCATAGTCACCTACCCTCTTGTTATGGCCTTGGGCTCATCCTGTGAAGAAGAAAGGTGATGTAATTTACTGTTCCCCATCGGTGCGAAAAATTGACAGACTCTGAGAGTTAGCGATAGTCATATATTGGTAAATGACCAGAAGAGTAATGCCATCAGTACAACCTTGATTATCAAGAGAAGAAGTGAACCCAGAGTCGTCTAAGATAACAAGAACCTCAGTTAATAGAGACGATCCCAGACAATATTGAGAATAATAACCTGTTACAAACAGCTAAATTCATTTTACCTGATTACGTCTCTTTCTAATTAGATTATATATATATAAAACTTTGGCCTGCCATTACCAATTTGTCGGACACAATTTTTATTGAAGATCATTGTTGCATTATTATAGTGTTGCCATTTTCCTAGGATACATTGTAGTCCGAACCGAACAAAAGCCTGCTTTATGAAGCTTGTCTGTGTTTATTTTAATTAATATGCACTTTCTAAGCAGTCTTTTTTTTTTCACTCAATCTTAGCTTAGAACTCTATAATTCAGTTAGGCATAGTTTTTATTCTCTAACGTTTTCCCATCAACTGCTTAAAGAGTTAAGAAGGCTTTCTTTCAAATTTATGCAGGTGATAGCGTTTCCCCCCCCCAACTCTAAGAACAATAAACAGAAAAGATAAATACTCTATTGTTCTATTTTATACTGTATGCATCTTATGCTATGCTGAAGGGGAAGAAAAGCTATATCACAAAGGCTATCTCTCTTTCTTCGACAAGTTACACTGTATATGTACTGAATGAATGAACGCCAGAACTCTGCCACCAGATTTATCCTTTTACCAAGATCTCTTCCAGCCCAGCTTCGTGGCAGAGTCTGGAACACTTTATTATTAAACCATAAAAGTATATATATATACACAAACAAAAAAAAAATTATATAAAACTATAACAATATATGACCAACTGGGTCGACTCCTTCCCTCTCCTCGTGAGGTTTGGTACTATGATTTTTCAAGAATATGTAAATTGACTAATAAGTACTTCACTGGGTAGGTGGCAGATTATTACTTTGCCCTAGGGGCTTATGATGCTTTTGAAACGGCCCTGCCCTTAGAGAGGTATACATACCACAGGTTGGGAACCACTAACTACAGCATGGGGAAGAAAAAGAGAAAAATTATTTAAACACAATCAACCAAAGACAAATATCTTTCCTTGAATTATAATAAATTTTTCACACTATCGCACATTTACAACAAAAGGAAAAGATCATTAAAAAACAATATATGATTGAAGAGAAAGTTAATGAGTATATATATATTATTATAGATTGTGGGTGTGTGAATTAGTGTTTCTTACTATTTCTCTGTGCATTTCTCTATTGATGTTCGGCGTTACTTTCATGGAGCCAACAAATATGAAGAAAAGTCCTAAAAATATTGAAAGGGTGCTCAGTACTATGGACCCCATCTTTGTAATAAAATTCACATTAAAGACTTCTTCAACCCGAGTTTCAACTGTGTCCAGCCATAGCCTTTTTAATAAGAGGGACGCGAAGTTGGCTTTGCTGTAAAGCCGAAATCACAGCCGAGGTCGCATTCACATCATTACTACGGAGTTCGTAGACCGACACCTGTTTTGTGTCCCATGATTGGTGCCTATATCAATCATTCTCTTCAATCATGAATTAATAAATGACGTCATCGATCAGTGGTTTTTTTTTTTCAGCATGAAGTCCGTAGAATTAAAGAAAGGGGTACTTGGCCTTACTGAATCTCACTGGATGATTTTTTTGTGTGAAGAACTACTACTAGAGGATTTTAGATGTGTGGATTATAAGATAGATTTTGTGAAATATGTCATAATTCAGTGTTTTATTTTAAGAGAATATAATATATCATCAAAGTTATGTTCCTTAAATACGGAAAATTGAGATGACCATATAACCTGTATTTCCCGGGACAATACCGTATTTTTTCTGTATTCTCAACGAAGCTAACATGAAATATTTTGTCTTTTATTGAACTCAAGAACTCCAGTTATTTCCCAAACTTATAAATTATATGACAATTATGACGAGAATCGAATATTCATCTCGCATGTCATTTTGAACTTTTTTTTGTAGAATTCAAATCTTTGCTGCGATTTGTACTAGTGCTTCATTTCTGACGTTGATTTTTTAGTAATTTTAGCAGTTTTGCTTAATTTTGGCAATTTCTGATATTTGGGGTATTTTCAGATCGAAGTATTTTTCTCAAGCAAATATGGTCAGTCTAGCCATTCGCTAATTCAAAAGAAAAAAAGTTGACAAGATAGTGTTAGCATTCACACCAAAGCGTATTAAAAATAATTAATAATTAAACGCTTTGATTCGCACTGTCCTTCACTCACGATTCTTATTCCAGTCATGCAGCTTATGAACGCACTCTCCTGCAATCAGCAGAGTTATTTGCCGAGGGGGTTGTTGCTGAGTTATTATTACGCAGGGAACTCCGGCTCGTACCAATCAAGGTTTAAATCACAATACCAAGGAAAATCTCGACTTTTCGAGTTACATGCGCAAAGATTTGCTGCCTTTGGTAAAGTATATAGATAGATCTCGCCAAGATCTAGCATAAATGTTTGGGGCGTTTCCTCCCTCCTTTCTGTTCCTGATCACAAATTAGCGATTAGACGCCGAATCGAGAAATGATTTCGACTTATGGACGATTCTCTGGGATGAGATACGGGAGTCTTGACGGTTTCCAACACACCTTTTCTCTCCACTGACTGGTCGAGCCGCATTGTACGCATGTCTTTTAAATCGACATCATTATCATGCCTCTGCCCTTAGCCTCTGAAGTCTACCTCCGCCTATATAGTCGGAGTCTATTTCCAGTCACATCTCACATCGCTATGGTATAACGGTTGGTTGCCTGATGGTTAGCAAGAGGTCCTGGGTTCGATTCCCGGCAGAGCAAACGAAACTTTTTCCCAAGTTCACCTCAGCATAATATCCAGGAAGTCCATCAATTTGATATGTTGTAATCCGAGAAAAAAAAAACCATTATCCATGTGAGATGAATATACTTGTTCATAGTTTTAATGATCATAACATGTATAATAAATGTATGGGTTGAAAACTAATGTTAACCCGTGATTTCAAATGAATAAAAATTCAAGAAGCCGTCGTGGAAAATACGAGAAAAAAACGAATTTTTTTACAAAAAAAGATTGAAATGACAGTAATTAAGAAGAAATGTATGTGGGCACTGCAGTATGTCCGAAAGTAACGGGCTTATTAAATTATATGTATTATGGTTAGATTGGCCATATTTCCTCAAGAGAATAATACGGGAAATTGGAATTCCCAATACGGGACATCGCCAACAACAACGCCAAAAGTGTACAAAGTTGCCAAATATTGCTGAAATTACGGAAAAATCGCAATGGCGGAAACGAAGCGTTATTGCAAATTGCAGTGAATTTAAATGAATTCCAGGAAATAAAACGTTCAACAAGACAAATGTGGGAGATTAATGTTCTTATAGTTGTAATTATAATATAATTTCTCTCTTAACGCAACTTTGGTCCTGATTGTCCTGAGAAATACGGGATGTATGGTCATTCACATTATGGTCAACTGGGGGTAGAATGCGGATGATCTAGTACGGCCTTCACATGACAGTTCAGCGATCTACCCACCACCCTATAACCACAACTAAACGTGTAACTAATGTTTTGTTTTACGCAATTTCGCGTAATATCGAGGATGATCCGTTAAATATTAATTTCGTTTTTCATGTGGTGAATATTTTGTTATCTCTCTCTTTTAATTTTGAAACGAAATCTTGTCTTTGGTGAAATTTTTTCATGTGAAATTATTCAAAGGTTGTGTTGATGCAATATTATTGCGTGTTTACGTATATAACTCGCGTGATCTCCCCTAATAATAAAAATAATAATTAATACTATAACTCGTGTACGTGATATCAGTATTTGAGTTGCTTTGAAGTTATATCGGTTTTTAAGTACGAATATAATTTTCATTTAATTTTGTAATTGGGGATTAATATTGGATAATATTTTATTTTATTTGGATTAAAATATCTTGTGAAACTACTTCTATATAAAACAAGAGCAATAAAATTCTTATCCCAATGACAAAAAGTGGTAATGAATGTTCAAACATGGCTAAAGTGGGATTTTTCATATAATATGCTACAAATTTGAATTTATATCTCAAGTTAACCTCTTTAGAAAGATCTGTGTAGCTTGTCAGAAAAGTTTTTAGCATATATGATTTGTGTCTTTAATACTGGTTGAATGATAACCAGCGAAATGCCTATAAGGTGCCAAATATTGATTTAGTGGCGAAGATCTATAAGGCGCCGTTCAAGTATTACGTAAGCAAATTTTTAGCCATTTTTGACCCCCCTTCCCCCCCTTGTCAGCAAAATGTTGACCCCCCCCTCTTCCCCCCTTGTCAGAAAAATTTCGCCATCAGCTCTGCCCCTCTAAATCCTAACTCATATTTTCATAAAGGGTGCTTGATGACGTAAGCATTATCCAACCCCCCCCCCCCATCGATGATGACGTAATACTTGAACGGCCCTTAAGTGAGGTTGCACCGAATCGGCAATTTCCAATTTCGCCAAGGTTTTCCCCTTAACGATGCAGAATTTTTTTTCTTGCCAAACATCTTGAAAATCGTAAAAGTTCTCTCGTATTTTTACCACCAAAAAAAAAAAAAAAAATGTCTCAGAGTTGTATTGCCTTGCCGGGACCACCACTTCACAAATCTTGCGGCAAAAATTTAAATAGTTGATATCGTTTCTGATGAGATGGTGGTGCTTCACCTCTTTCTTTGTCAAGCACACACTTGATTGAAAATAAAGGCTTCAGTAATTTCATGGAAAAATGCAAAAACATAAACAGTAGTTAGTGGTGTACCATTATAGGTATGTTGCTCTCTGTGGTGAGACATTTTAAGTATCTCTCCGTTAAAAAGTCTCGCCACACAGAGCAACAGGCCTACAACAGTACAATTATTCAATCATTCAGTTAAAAAAATTGATGCCAGATGGCAGCACTACATATAACAATCAATGCACAGAAACAAACTTCATGTTGGGTTTGCAAGAAGTGCACATATATTATGGCACGCATCAATTCGTTAGAAATTGAGGTGCGTATGTGGTTAAGTAGTAGTTATTGGCACATTTCGTAGAAAAAAACTATGGTATCTTTTGTTAATATGATGCTGACTTTCAGAAACAAGCATTTTTTTCATCTGATTGTAGAATGCTCATCCATGAAGGAATTAAAGAAGTCATTAGTAAAGAATGCATGATTATCACTGCTGCCATGAAATTTGTGGCGCTTATGACAATAAGAATTGAAAATACTGTAGATAAGAATAGCCGTGGCTTGGAGTTTTTTTTAAAGAACTTATGTGACAAGGTTATCTATTAAAAACATTAAAATTATCTTCACAAAAAAATTCCTTAAGCTCTCCACAACCTTGTTTACACAATCTTATCTCTCTCTGATTTTGTATTCCTGTGAACTTATAAATGTGTTATAGTTGCATGCATGTGTAAATGAAAGGTGCTCAAACTTTTGAGTATGTTGTTGTCCCCCCCACCCCCGGAAAAAGTCTTTATGACGGGCCTGACAGTGTGCCCCAGGGCATTTAAGTATTTAATATTTAAGTGATCTATAAATATATGCTGCGAATCACTAAAATTATCGTGAACTGCACTGTGGGTCATTGTGCAGTGTCTGTGGTGATCTGTAACTTAAATGTCTCACGGGTAGCTTAAGCACTCTGAAACTGTGCTGCGGGTAGCTTAAGTGTTCTGGAGTCTGCGCTGCAGGCCACTTACAAGCTCTGTAGGGCACCAAAGGTCCCTCTGCAAATTTGCTGAGGTTCACTCAAAAGATCTGGGATAGGATCTTCATTTCAACTTTTTTTGGGGGGGGGGGGCGAAGAACATATACTGTGTGTGTGTGTGCAGGGCTGTAACTAGGATTTTTACCGCCCAGGACAAACATGATTCACGTGCCCCCACGACTTTACAATTTTATCATTTTGTTATGGTGTTCTTTGTAGTTACGGCCCTGTGTGTGCATACATATATTTGTATATATACACCATTTCTAGTGTACTTTCTAAAGCCAGTGGGTTGATTCACCCCCCCCCCCCCCCCCCATATGGCAAGCCTGATCTGGGAATGCACTACATATAACTTAAGTGGTCTGCAGCTTAGGTCATTTTTACAAAATTTGTTGATTTTGCCGGCCACATTCGGCCTGCAGACCATGGATTGTATGGTTTAAATTAGAGGTCTTCAACCTTTTTATAGTTACGAGCACTGCCCATGCCCATCATAAAAAGAAAAGCACCCCTTATGGCAAGTTTGACGTATGGATGCATGAAATTGGGATGATTTTAATCCTTAAATGTAATTTGTGCTAGGTTTTTAAATGGGATGGTTATGAAGTGCTCGTGAGCATGAAATCGGACACAAGCTTCGAGCACTATGGATGCATTGGTGAGCACCGTGGTGCTCATGAGCAACAGGTTGAAGATGCCTGGTTTAAATGATAGGTATACTGATTGCAAAATTCCATTTGCTATTATGACCAATAAAAAATAGTGCTCATGCCAACAACCATGAATATGGTCGATCAACCCTGAACTCACCAGTGAATACTCGTATCAATAACTTTTTTCCCCCCACTAAGGAATGTGCTCGTTAAAAGAACTGTTTTCCAATGAACGTCGACTAACAGCTATGGTGTAAAATCCTTTTGGCTATTGAGAGAATGTAGTATGTCCCTTTTGGTAACAATTTATTTATTTGTTGCCAAATTCACTTTGCTGATTATAATTCAAACAGAACATTTTGGTACTCTTACGAGTTCTGTTTCGTTTAAAAGCTGTAAGCGCTTCACCCTATCTTGGCACAAAAGCAGAGATGGGCTTAAAGGGCTATGGGAAGGAGGACATGATGTCACTTCATTTGATTAGTCTGTCTCATCATTGGGGCTGGGGTATGGCTTTCCATATCTACATATAGTTTTTCCTGAAGTTCGTGGTATCATTCCCTGGTGGGACGATGGGACTTATCTGGGAGGGGAGAAATAAAAGTTTCGAATACAATATATAGGATTCTATGGCAGGGTTTTAACAAATGCTAGGTTTTCAAGGGGCTGGGAAATGGAAGAAATGGGTACGCCTACTGGTGCCTAAAATTTTCTATTCCTGATTGATAAGTTTGAGTATGAAGCCATCACAAAATTTTCTGAATGTAGGCTATCTGCCAGTGTGGAAAGTGGCTCGAAAGTCCCATACAATTTGGGGAGAATATTATTTTAAAACATTTTTCTTGCGGGAAAAAAACATTTGGCTCTCCAGGGAATTTTATGTGGCGCCTAAATTTCTTTTATTTTTTTATTTGTCTAGCCCTGTGCTATGGGATCGCTTGAGAAAAAGGAAGATTAGAAGAAAAAAATATTTTCTTTGAGTAAGTGAGGCAATGAATAAAAAAGTTTGAGAAACTATGATCTAGATGGCCCCATTGGAGTGCTTGTTGAAATCAGTGTGATTAAAAAAAGCGGGCGTGGTAGCCCAGGTCGCTAAGATACTCGCCTAAAGTACCAAAGGGTGTTTAGAGGTATCGCGAGTTCGATACCCTGTTCGTCCTTGTCAGATAACTTTCCCGACACAAGGGTACAACAGAAACGGCGACATGACCGCAGAAAAAATTGCTACCGCAGGGGTTAGTGCACCAACCTCTCGATGGGTATAAAAAACAAGCCAGCCATTCGGAATAAGCAATAAATTGTAGGTCCCGGTCTAATTTGCCCTTGTGTGCAGAAAATGACCGTTGTGCGACAAAAATGATCAATAATTGAAAAATGCTTTTGATAGTATCCTAGTGTTCCTATTCATGTTTGTGATTGAAGCGCCACCTTCTTTTTAATCTTGAACACTCCCACATAAGGCTTGTCTGGTTTTTTATTGCCAGTCGCGGGTGATCTGAATGACTGACCAGGGCATGTTTTTATGTTTGCAACAGTTCCAATGTTTCAAATGATCTAAAGGGAGATTAAGGGTAACAAAATTTTCTGAATTACATTACATTATGTCTTTTAACTTCGGGAAAGTGAAAGTTATTTAGGATCCAGTAACGGTTGGTTCTTGTGTTAAATTACTTAGGACTGTTTTTCTTGAGCAAAATACTGTGCTTGGCTCCAACAAAATTGGTCTGGTACCTTAATAATTATTTTATATAAACCCTGAGGTATCTTGTTATATCTCTCTGCGAATCTTTTAACATATATGCATATTTAATGTTAATTTTTTATCTCGCAGCTGAAGCTTGTCTGAATGCCAAAAGTTGCAAAATGCTTCACTTAAAACCAAATGCAGTTGATACAGAGCTGCAGAGAAATTTCAATAAACTGAACTGCACTGATGAAACTGGAAGTAAGAATAGCGGAAGCAGTCAAAACACTAGAAGCCTTCCTCATGATATTACTAGTACATTCAGCGTGGATAGTGACAATGGCTGCGGTTCTCCTCAAATTAATACAAGAGTATCTCAGGCACATACAGCACCTACTGCTTCAACAAATTACTATGGATTCGCTTATCCATACAACTATCACTATCCTAATAACTTTGTGTACGGTAACAACAACCAAATAGTTTTACCTGCAACCTCTGTTGCTGATCAGAACTCAAAGTTTCTCTCTGCCCAGGCAAGCTATGCAAGGCCGATATCTCCTGTGCCGAATTCGGCACCAGCTCCAGTCGAAGAAAATGCTTCCAAGAACCCTGGTGATGCAAGACAGAGATTGTCTCGCAGCCCTCAACCAGTGATTCCTCCTAGGCCCATTGGGTACAGGAACAACACGATTCCAAATGTTCCAGGAAACATGATGTACATGCCACATTTCCCTGTGCCTACTTCATCTCATCCAGCAAACCATGGGACTCATGCTGAATCTTCTAATGGTGGTGTGTGTTCGCCACCCCCACCGACAATACCTGAAAGTCCAGAGAATTCTGCATCTTTTCACTTGCAGGATACCGACAAAGATCATATGTTGAACGATGCACCTGGGAAAGACATGAACTCTCAAATCTTCGTTAATATAGACTCGGACGATACCTCTTCTACGCATGACTGGCGACCATACCAAGGTCACTCGCCTTGTAATCAGCCACTAGTTCCACAATACCCATTCCAATTCAGTCCTAGCTTCAGCAATTACCAACCCATGTATCATCTTCCAGAGGGTAGTATGGACCAGAAACAAGGGAACCTGTCTTCCATGCCGCCACCTATGTATGTACCGTTGCCATATCCACCGATGCCGTATCCTACTCCAAACTTCTACTATCCGGTCCCAACATCTGGTCAATTTTTGATTCCAAATTATGAAATGAACATTCAACGTAAGTAATTGGTTATCCGTATAATTTTGGTATTCATTGGTATATTTCTTTGTTAATGCATTTAAAATAAAACAATGTGTTACAAAATTTTGACTGAGAACATTAGCAGTAACGATAGATTCACATCTACAGACACTCAGTGTTGTGTCAGACATGACAAACATTATTTAATATAAACATGTCTGTCTCCATGATAGATAGATTGAATACGTTCGTTGATTTTATATTAAAGAATGTTTGCCATGCCTGACAGGACCAGTGAGTGTCTGTAGATGTGAATCCACCCTTTATTAATTGCATGGGCTAGTGTGTGCGGCTCCAACATCGGTAAACCTATCATTAGTAGAGTTTTTACAAACTTGAATAGACGTGGAAATTTGTTTGTAAATGTAAATGACATTCAATTTTTTTTTTTTGAACCAGAAAATCCTGAACACACATCATTTATAATAATAATGCCACTTATTAGGATTACATAATGTTATCATTCGAGTATTGTTATCGTTTTCTCAAAGTATAGAACAAACCAATATCGTAACATGGGAAAAAATTTTTGTTTATGAACAAGTGACCAGGCAAATAATCATCATTTGGGAGGGAAGGGTGGTTTTGAAAAATACAATAGAGAGAAATAGACAAACAAGATGATATTCACTGCTCAAAACAATTAGGGGAGCAAGCAAAAAAGTGAAGAAAACCGTGCGAGACAGCCACGTATTGGCATACAATGGATAGTACACGCGTATCAATGCGCAATACAGAAAAAAGACGTAAAAAAATTTGGAATTAAGCTTTAATTCTTTGAAAATATGGAAAAAACATAAAAAGATGATTTAGGGCAACAATTCGGTTACATGTAAACGATAAAAAAAAGTACTGTTTAGACATGATGCATGAGTTTTAATAGGGCGTGTGGTCTCCTCGAACAGTTAAGACTGCTGCACACCTGTTTGCCATGGATGCGATGAGGTTATCGATCAGACTTTGGGGAATGCTGTTCCACTCCTCAAGAAGTGCAATCTGCAAGTCTCGGACAGTAACAGGCGGCATTGGTCGCGCAGCAATGCGCCGTCCGAGCATGTCCCAAACATGCTCAATTGGATTCAGGTCAGGAGAGCACGCTGGCCATTCCATACGCTGTATTGTTTCAGCTTCAAGCATGTTCTCCACCAGACGAGCTCTATGCGGTCGGGCATTATCATCCTGGAAAACAAAGGAATCTCCAATGGCTCCAGCGTAAGGGATGACATGAGGTCGCAGTATCTCGTCTGCATTCCTTCGGGCCGTCAAAGTGCCATTCCGAATGATATGCAGGTCCGTACGTCTGCCTATGCTGATTCCACCCAATACCATCCAACCAGCTCATCTGTATTGTGACCTTTCACAAACGAATGCAGGGTTATTTCGAGTGCCCCTGTCCCTCCATACCAGAACACGTCGGGTGTCACACTCCAGACTGAATCGGGACTCATCTGTAAACAGCACTTGGCTCCAATCATGTTGCTCCCAATCTCGATGTTCAGCAGCCCATCTTCTTCGGGCCGCACGGTGGCGGGGGGTCAACGGAATGCAGACCATTGGCCTACGTGCATAGAGCCCTCCCTCATGAAGCCGATTACATACTGTTTGGCTGGACACCCTTCGTCCTGTTGCCAAGAGCAACCGTCTATGCAGCTGCGTAGCATTCTCTGTTCTGTTTCGACGGGCTGTTAACTGTACATACCGGTCATCAGTTGCTGTAGTGGTGCGTGGTCGACCTTGCCCTGGTCGACGTCTAACATTTCCTGTTTCTTGGAATCGATTCCACAGCCTTGCAACAACACTTCTGGCGACTCCAACAGCGTCTGCGACACTATGTTGTGTTTGCCCGGATTCCAGTCTGTCTATAACACGCCATGCCATGGATTCCGGTAAATCACGTTGTTGAGACATCCTCAGGTCACCTTGTCTCAAAAAAAAAAATACTGCACAATCGAATTTCATAGTTACGGCAGTAAAACAGACGTTTCTGCAACATTCCGATTTCTGCCCTTATCTTCTTTTTCTGGTTTTTGACGTCATGAACTTTGATTTGCATATGGAGTTTTCTTCTTCCGTTTCCTGCTAGGCTTTAAATTATGGATGATTCATTTTATGTTACTTATCGGTATACATCTTTGCGTAATTTTGTTAAAACCATGTGCTCCCCTAGTTGTTTTGAGCAGTATATATATATACACATATATTGAGTATATGTTCTTTGCCCCCCCCCCCTTTTTAAAAGTTGAAATGACAGGCCTGTAAATAACTATAATACATAATACAGTCTATTCCAGTTTTAACAAATACTATTATAGCAAAAAAATCTCGTTTTAGCGAAAACTTTTCTAATCCCCCAGATAAGTTTACATAGGAACAATGTAAAAATCTGGAATTCCTTTATAACAATGTTTTATATTAACCAAGTGATTTATCCAGTCCCTTGGAGAGTTTGTTATATCAAGATTCAACTATGGTACTATAACTACAGTCAATGTTGATTTTACAAACACACTATTTTTTACGAACTGGTCCTCTGTACTGAACAGCATGCCATAGAGCTAATGTTAAAATATGCTTAATATTTTTAGACTCTCATTTCTACCAACTCTCTAGTTTAAAAACTTTGTTTTTGAAATCTTTGTTTTAAAAACTTTAAACATCTCTCTCTCTCTCTCTATATATATATATATTATATATATATATTCATATTACAGAACATGTCTATCATCAGAGGCATTATCTGAATGCATTACAGTTTGATCTTGGGAAGGAGAAGGAAGAGGTTGAGACTCACAGAAAAGAAATAGTCGAATTGGAGAAATCCTTGAAAGAGAATTCTTTCCTCCCAAATGTAAATATATATATTTTTTCCAAATTTAATTTTATGTATAGGGTCTGGCAAATTCTAGGCGAGGGGTTTCAATTCCATTAAATTCGGTGACTAAAAAATCTGCATTGAATCTTGAAATTGTACGGAGGGGCTATGTGTGATTAATGATTAACTATTCTGTGAATGTTTCACATGACATATAAAAAATACTATTTTGATTCTTACAACATATTGGAAGGACATTGTGTAACTATACTTTAGGTAAAAAATTTTTTTGATTGCTCCATATATATATGGGAAGTTCTACTATATTGCATAAAATATAGCTGATGAAGTTATTTGCTACCTCTGTGTGAAAAATAGATTTGGCACATGATATATTATAGTAGAGTTTCTCATTATAATTCTTCTTTAAATATTTTGCTCCTTTAATTGAAACTGCTATTAAAAATTTAACAATAAGACCTAATAAAGGGATGTGATGAAATGATGTACTGCACTGTTTTTGGCCTCCTGATAAGAGTGTCTTTTCGGATGATTTATTTTCATTGCTGATTAGGCATCTTGTAGAGCTCTTCATACAGTTGAATCCTGATTCAATGCTACCATTTATTTTGCAGAATTCTAGTACTGTAGCAAGTTTGATTTAAAATCAGATCAATGTTGAACCGACATAATCCCTATATGGAAGATTTGTTACCTGAACACTTCTAGCGTTAAGCAGGGTTGACGCAACATGGGGGGGGGGGGGCTATACCAGGGTTCAACTGTATATCAACACATTCTTTTTGGAAAAGTTTCTTCCATCCCTTCATACTATGCAGGGGGGTCGTAATTATAAAAAGGTTTTTATTATTTTATCAGGTGACAAACTAGTTGCAATGTAGATAATTTATCTTTTATAGTGTGCTGGATTAAACGTGTTTGTTGTGTGGTTAGACTTGAATCCCTTGATTCAGTAATTAATGCTTATTCAGTTGGCTACAGAGAAGTCAATTATGAATTTATATTTCATTTACAATGATAGGTATTCTTTTCTGCTATTTAGTTGTATAACAATTCTGAAAAAAGTTTAAAAATTGTAGTGAAATAAGAAAAAAATTTGTTGGTTCGTACAAATTTTATGATGCGTATGGCAGCAAAATGATTCCACATATTTTGCTTATATTACTCTATTGATTGCGCATTATATTACAAGTGTAATGATGAGTAATGTGACGTTTCTCTCTTCAGAAAGCCGAAATAGACAATCTCAACATGGAGATTTCAAAGTTACGATTGGAGTGCTATTGCTTGTGTGCCGAAGTGGATGAGCACTACAAAGGAACAGGTTGGTGGTATTCAGTTTTTGTTGAGTCATATTTTTGTATGATAAATAAATTGGATTTGGGATACTTGCCAGCACAATAATGATGCAATGTTTAGTTTTAGTTTCTTTTGTGTTAAAGTTGTCAAGGCCGTGGTCTTAGTTATCAACTGATCACAATTCTAAACGAGCGTATTTCTTGCTCGTGGCGGTGATGTTTTAACTTTATTTCGATCACTCCAATTTTATGTAAATTAAGATGTCTTGATTTACTCAGCCTATTCTCGAACATATGTAATGCTTATAGATTTCTACCTCAAATGAATAAAATAATTGGTTGTTTTAAAGTAATTGAAAATTTTTCATGTTGTTCGTTTTTACAGTACCCCTGGGTGAAATAGATGAAGACTTCTACAGTTGCATAAATACTGGTCAAGATGGTCCTATACATTCTGGACGGAGAAAAGGTAATGAAGTGCGATAGTAAGTCAATAAAAAAAAGTTATTCTCAGTCTAATTTATTTGATGTCCAATGAAATTAAAATTTTTTTTTTTGTGGTGAATGTTCATGTGTATTCTTTTCGTGCTTTAAAAGGATTTTTTCTTTAATTGAAGAGTTCTGTAACAATTCACTCATGCATCCCAAAATTCATCAATAGGGCATACAGATGCAGAGTATCCAGTCCAAAGAAACACGACGACTGTGGAAGATGAAGAGAATGAGGACGAGAGTAATTGGACATGCTCTGCATGCACTTTCCGTAATCATCCAGCGATTTCAGTATGTGAAGTATGCCAGATTGGCAAAAACATTGCATGGTAAGGAGGGCTTTCGAAGCATGTACTTGTGAGAAGCTTGTTCAGTGTTTCTGAAAATTTAACCTTTTAAGTAACATTGACAAAATATCTCACCTCCTTATTTTAGTATTGTCACACACAGATATTTTGTAAAGTTGATTTTTCAGTAGAATGTGCTTTCTTACGCCCTTTACTTTGTACCTTCTGAAAATCAGAAAGAAACCTACTTAATTTTAAAAAAAAAAGAGGAATTTTTTAAAAGGGGTTGAGGGATTTCTGCTGTACCGCTTAAAGTGTTAAAGAGCTATTCATGTTTGAATTTTCAGAAACTAGTTTTTCCACCAAGTTCTGTATTCATAGATGCTAGTAATGTATCTTTATTATGTTTTACAGCTCATCGTGATGCAGTTCAGTGGTTTTCCATCGACTATGTCCTCATCGATTATTTGAACTTTGATCATCGTTATTCCATCGTTTCAATTTAAAGCCTGATATTATATTGAAGTACATTGGGGACTAATGGAAGATAGCTGGATTGGTAAAAACGATTGTCTTCTCTAGTTGAAGCAATGTAATTAACGATTGTCAACCCTCATAAAAATAATATAAGTGTGATATATGTTTTAAAAGTTCAGCAAGAACCTTCATTACTTTATGTAACTAGTACTTGTTATTGCTGGAAGTAGTTGCTATGTAGATTTTGTACATTCTACTTGTTTTTTCTCAATTATGAAGATACATATTACTGTAGACGTTATGATGTAGTAACCAGACGGTGCTCTGAAGGTGATATTCAAATTATTCCAAGCAATGTATGTTTATTATTTTTAACTATCAAAGGGGTAAAGGGACCAAGTGAATCAATGCCGCAGAACCTCTATACCAGGGCCGTTTTAAGAGCAGCATGGGCCCTCCCCCAGGCAAAAGAATTTTTCTGAGGCCCTTCACCTGGCTAGAAATGCCTGCTTATCAGTTTACCAGCTTAATCTTGAAAATCATGATAACATTTTTCATGAGCCCCTCCGATCAGGTGTGGGTGGGCCCATGCATTAAGACGGCACTGCTTGATACTTGTCTATAATTCATTATAACACTTATGACAAGTGTTAAACTAAATTTCCATTTGAGAAATGATTGGAAGTGCATGAAAGTTCCTATGAATTTCTAATTTTTCCATGGCAAAGCATAAAGGAATGTGCTTGTGTCAGAATTACAAATATTATACAGACATACATCAAAGCAATAATAACGTAGAATAAAATCCAACTTCAATTGAACTCAAAACATAATGAATTGCAGGAAGAAACGAGATTCTGATTTTGAAAGCTGCATTAGAAACCTACAGAGACAAAATTTGTTTTGCCTACAAGAAGGTTCTGAAATCATTTGTTTGGTTATTAAACAAGTTCATGTTTTGGCTTGTTAATGTTATTTGCTACAACAGCAGTGACTGAATGGCTATATAACTACCTAAGCTCTTCCAGTAAGTCGTCTTGATTGTGAGTAGAAATATTGTTTACATAACTAACTTACAAAAACGACTATATAACAAAGCCCACTCCTCCCCCCCCCCCCCCCCACAGATTCAGTTGTTGCTTTGTAAATAAGGGTGATGAGCTGTCCAAGCTTTTGACATGTGCAAGACTTTTGTCCTTGTCTTTTGGCATGTGTTTGAAAAACATACTTACCTGGTTAGTATTTTTACATGCCCCTGGCATGTGGGCAATAACCAGCCCTGGTATCTAGCCACGTAGACAAAAGAGGAAACTAGACTCTTAGTTGTGGAAAATAATAGATAAAAATTTGTGATTGTTGATTGACTTGATGCATTTTTTTCTGTATCACCAAACAGCTAAACCCTATGTTAAAAAGAGTAATCCTCCCCCACAGCTTTCAGAATTTCATAACTTTCTGATGAATAGCTATGGTTATATACAGCTCTAAATAGGTTAACTTTAATTATTTACACCCTGTATATCGGTGACTCCACCAGAAATGACACACGCACACACATACCATAAAATTCTTCTTTTAGCAATTCACAGTGTGGTAGTTTGTGGCTTACTAAATAGTCTGGAAGATCTGAATTGAATTGATTATATCTGCAGAAAATACTGAAATTAGTGTAAATTCAATTTTTTTTGGTATTTTTTTGTAATTGCTTTTGTATTTTGTATTTTTCCTCCATAGAATATCAAAATCAATGAAACAAAAACACTGAATACAAATGAAATAGTTTTTCATGTTGAAAATAATCAAATCCTTGTTTTGTTTATTAGTCTGAAATTCAATAAGTACAAAATATTTTCGTTGAGGGGTTTTCAACTTCCCCTTAACGAGGTTAAGTTGTATTGTAAAAATATTAAGATTTTCAAATTTCAAGCCCAATCAATGATTTCACTCAAAATGTATAACACAGTGTATAAGCCCAACCACAGGTTAATATGTGATTACTATAATTTCTTTTTTTCATCGTCAGTAGTGGTGATCGAGTTTTACATATGTGTGTGTACTATTCTTTCTTATGTATCTGTAATGGATAAACTTAACTTTGACCTGTGAATGATTTTTTTTTACTATATAATCATGTAAATATTGTCCTTGTGAATATTAATTATATATTTAGTATATGTTGTACAAATTTATTTTGTTTAAAGAAAATTTATACATAGTCATGCAGTCAAAGTAATAAATTTTCTTTGGAACTTTTTATATTATGTGAACATGAATAAATTATATTTTATAATTTGTAATGTAAGGGGAAAGGGTTCTGACCACATTATACAATGCTAGACTTAGACTTATGGGTGGCTGGTTCCATGGAATCTAGCATTGCGACCAGAACACTATTGTACTATCCCCAAAAGATGTGAAGTCCTTAGTAGAGACCTGTAGCTTCAGCTACAGGTATATTGGCAAGGTATATACCAGCAAAAATCTAATAAGAATGTCTTGAAGCTCCCAGGGTTCAATGAAATGATGACCCAAGTGTTCAAACCTATGTGCAAAGTACATTTCACATTCACAAAGAAAGTGAGTAGCTGTTTTTTCCTTATACAGAGTGATCCAAAAGTCATGCAACCCGTTATATAAAAATTAATTTCTCAAATTCTACTGATTGTAAATGTAAAGTTTTTTCATAGACAGCAGCACTATACTGTTCAAGATGGAAAGTTGTTTTTTTTTAAATTTTCCGTGTGCACTGGTACTCTCAGTGACTCTTTTTTGTTGTGCAATCAAGATGGTTTTTTGCCAGAAGCAAAGAATTTTTTATGATTAAACAATATTTTTCAAGCCATTATTTAGGCGTTCAAAAGTGAATTAAAAAATGTTTCTGTGCTCAATAATACAATACAAATACAACGCCACAACAGGCAGATTGCCCAACGAGATGGCTGACTTAAGAACATCATGGATCCCTGAGCCCTACCTACTACTGCTACACCACACATGCACCCAGCCCACACCCCCCCCCCCCCGCGGAACCCCCAACGAATCGGTACATGCGGGAATGTGCGTGTACGTGTAGTGAAACCTGACGTGAAGTTTTTTTTGTTTCTCTGTAATGCTTGTTATGTGTAGTGCTGCCATCTGCCACCAGTTTTTCTAACTACGAGTGAAGTGTTATGATTGAATGATTTATCGTTGTAGGACTGTTGCTCTCTGTGGCGAGACTTTTTAATGGGGAGATCGGCTTGCATTTGCGCCTTGCAGTTGGGAACCACAGAAAACCAACTTCAGCCAACCACCACTGTGGGGTTCGAACCCGGATCCTCGCATCGCGAATCCGTCACTATAACCACTCAACCAACACAGCGGCTGACACCAAGACAACATTCTTCTGATTGGTCTTCTATTTTTGGGAAACTGGAAATGTTGAACACTGTAGACGAAGTGGGCATCCATCTCTACTGAGCCAGCATTGAATGCGTGAACTAAAGGGGAAAAAAAATTCTGAAGAAATTGGAGTTTAACCCTGTCGTGTTAGGGTTGTTTTGGAGATGAAAGCTCTAGATCAGATCAAATGTCAGAATTTGGTCGGTGCCATCTTAACGCATGGACCCACCTGAGCAGGGCCCGTGGGCCTCAAGAAAAATTAGTAGTTGAATTTTTCTTGACTTTGAATAGTAGGGCTTCAGAAAAATCACTTTGCCCTGGTACCCAAGATGCTCTTAAGACTGCCTTGAATTTGGTGCACTGAAAATCTGTACATCTATCATGAAAAGCCTCTGCATTCGATCAAAATCGGTGTGTGGTGCTGAATTTCATGCTGTGGGAAAGTGTGGGTTAATTTTTTTTTTCAAGAAACAATGGATGTGGATGGGAACTGTACAAGGATAGTATATTGTAATTCATCGCACTGTTGGATGAAAATGAATGTTTTGCTTTTTGCAACAAAATAGAGCAACCTGTCATACGTCTAATGAGACAATGGATTACTGCACACATTTTTTGATGACTGCCTTATGTCAAAAGGATTGTGACCACCAAGATCACCAGACCCTGAAAAAACCCCCTCTAATTTTTCCTTGTGAGGACACCTGAAGACAAATGCATAATAATAATAATCCCCATTTCATTGATTAACTAAAAAAATTCAATCAAAGATTGAAAAGGTGAGTGACCTGAGAAGAGTGGCCAGAATCCTGGCAAAAAAAATTCACACTTGCATTCACGCAAAATGCTCACAATTTGAATACACATTGTAACATTTTGGAACAAACTTTATTTTTGTATCCACAAATGCTGTCTTATTTGAACTATATAGTTTTTTGATTTATTTGTTGATAGAACAAGTTACTTTTGGATCACCCTGTATAAACAACCTCTACAGGTTGAGTTACTTCTAACTCCTATGACATTAAGATACCTTTTAAGGATACTGTTTTTTCTTGAATGACTTGGAAACAGTATTTCAAATGAATTTCCATGAAATGCCCAAAGCTGGCTCAGGACCAACGAACTAAGTCCTAGAACCCCTTCTAGCCAGCTTGTCAGCCAATTCATTACCTGAATGACCAGGTACTCAGCAAAGCGTGACCCTGTTGTTATTATAGTGTTGTTGAGATAATCCCATTGGTAGCACTGGTAGTTGACTGAAGTTGGTTTTCTACAATCTTCAACTTTAAAGACATGAATGCAAGCCAGTCTCTTGTTTGAAAAAGTCTCTTCACAGAGAGCATGTAGACAGTCAACGCAATTCTGAAATAACATGAAAATTCAAGCATTTGCCATCTTCACTTCAAAATATCGAGAACAGATGGCAGCGCCAGTATAATACGAAACAAGCTGAACTCTTACAACATAAATGCATTAGGGAGCCACAAATACACTCAGAACACACATTCCAGCACATACCAATTCATTAGAAATTCCCAGAGGAATGTTTACGAGGTGCATGTACGGTTAAGTAGTAGTATTATTACTGGAGGATTTCACAATAAATAAATATATATAGCATAAGAGCCTTGTTTACATTAGAAATGAAATATCCAGGAAGGTTCCCCCCTCTGTAACAGTGATTTTTGCTACAACCTGTTTACATGACATTTAGTGTATGCCATTATTCCCCCTTCTTTCCGGAAGTCGTCACTGGTCATGTGGGTTGAATGAAAGTGTTTGACTCAAGCTGTCTGACAAAGGAACTAACATTAGTTTTCACAGCACAAAGGATTATGAGAGAAGTGGACAAAGTCAACCAGCATTCTTCTGCAAAAAAGATGGGTTTCTCTTGAGGGTATTCCATCCCTCATTTTTTATTTTAGAGAAAAAAAGTTGACATGCATATAATAATCACTAAAGCACCCCCCCCCCTTCCCCATATGTAAACAGGGCTATAGTCTTCATGTAACAAAGAAGTGACTTGATTCTATCCGAACATTTTTAGTGAAGAAATTATGTTCAATGTAAAGTAAATCAATGAAAATATGAACATTCTTTACAGCCCAATACATCAAGGAAATAACATTTTCTGGATGTTATGCAGTGGTGAACTCAGAAAAAAAAAATCATCTGGTCTCAGCAGGGAATTGAATCCAGGTCATCTTGCAAACGGGACTAGTGCGCGCTACAATACCTACCACAAGAAACAGAGTCATATCTCCAGTTGAATTGTGATTTGTCTGGCTTTGCAAGAGAACCTGGGTTCAATTCCGAGGAGAGACCAGATTTTTTTTCAGAGTTCACCGCTATTATAATATCCAGAAAAGGTCTATTTCCTTGATTTACTATAATTGATTTCAACTCTAGAATGCTGCTTATCTCACAGATGCACATTCTAATTATATGTTTCGTGGGGGTACACTTATACTGCTTGGTGGCATCAGAGTGGTTTTGGAGAATGTGAACTAAGATTTCCATTGGCTTTAAAAACAAAATTTTTTGAAGGGGTTCGATGTGTCAGATGCCCAGCAATTTGTATCTATATTGAATTTATGTAATAATATAATCTGTATATGTATGTTATATGTTGGAAAATTCGTAAATCTTCTGTCACGTAATATTACCTGCGTAGGCTATACTAGATGCAATAAGTATTTAAAGTACAAATTATTGAAATTAATCTTTTTGGGTTACCTTTTCTCACCAACGTTATTGCTCATATATACACGACAGTTAAACTTACTTACAGTGAACCCAGCTTACAATAAACCTCCAGATAAAACAAATGAAGTCCTGCCCCATTGGATATCCTCATATTAAATACATCAAACCAAATGTTTGGTTATGTTATCAAGTTCATTATAATAGGAGTTTGAATGTATGAAGTGTTGCTTATATAATCTTAGATTTATTTTAAATGATATATCATTGAACAGAATTCTATGATCACTTGTGGAATCTTACATCGCATTATAGCTATCCTAAGCATTAAAATACACTACAATTGATGCTTATTTTTCTCGGACTGACTTAAACAAATACTATGTAAAGATGTGTTGGTTGGTAGAATCGAATGGTGGCTGTATTATTTGAACGACAAAAATAAATTTATCGTAAAATATTCTGCCTGTATCATTAGGAATACTTATTAGGATATTGTTTTTTCACATGTAGGGGTGAATTTCACCTAATCTACTAAACTAAAGGAGGGGGCTTATAAACAAGGGAGGGGAAAAAACAAATTTGTGAAGTTTCTGAAGGACCTACACACAAACTAAGCACATATTTGGAAAGACCAAAAAAAATCCTATTAAGTGATATCAATTTAACCAACATATTTGAATTCAATGGCAAGCGCTGAGAGATTGGCAAAGTGTAAAATTAAGTTGGCTTCAAATCTGTAACTGCCAATTCCGCCACACGTCTATTTCAGTGATGTATTGCAAACAAAAGGTTAAATTTCTCCTGAACATTGATATGATTTATTGTAGGCTCTTTCCTAAGCTGATGGAATTGACAAGTTTTTGGTAAGTTTGATCAATTATAGCTAGAAGGGTGTTTGTGGAACTGGTGATTACAGATTGTGGCAACAATTTTATTTTGCACTTTGCCAAGCTCTCAGCACTTGTAGTTCACCATAAAATCTAGATATCCTGATGAAAATGGTGTCAACTTATAGGATATTTTCTGCTCTTTCCAAATATGTGAGTTTAATTCAGTTTCCCCATGCAGGTCTTTTAGAAACTTTACAAATTTTTGTTTTCCCAGACACGTTTCCCTTCTATCCATCATAACTCAAACAGTTAGAGATAGGGCAGAGATGCTACAGTGTTTTATGCTTCACATGGGCTTATCTATTACCGCCTGATTTCATTTGACAGATTATATGAAATTCACTCTGTATGACGCCTTTGGTATTAGAAATATGCAAATAGCAATTTATCGAATTATCGGGGAAGATAAGCCTTTCCATCTTTCCCATGTGCATTGTATGCTACAGTGTTTTTGGCCAATATGTAAAAATTATTATTGTAGCTTTCGTTAAATATGCAGTTTTTTAAATCGTAATACTGTACATTCAAATTCATTATGATATGTATAGACATGTTTGTTTTTGTGTCTTGTATTATATCCACGATTTCATTTGAAGTAATCGAGATAGCTATTATTATATTTCAATGATTGACTTTTAATTTTATGAATATTCAGAGTTGATTTTTTTGAAATGGTTAAATGTATATTGTTACAAATTATTGTTGAACATTAAAAAAAAAGAAAAAGAAATATTCCATTAAAAAATGAAGGATTTAATTTATTTTTTATGCGAATATCCTGTTGAAAATATGAAACAAATGAAATTCATTTATTTGAAATTAGCAAAGAACTGAAAATTCTTTGCAGTATTCATATCATTCAAGCACTTTTCCCATATGCTATATTATGCATTACAATACTGTATATCCATAAACCGTTGCCGCTGTGGTGGTCGAGTGGTTATAGTGACGGACTCGCGATGCGAGGATCCGGGTTCGAACCCCACAGTGGTGGTCGGCTGAAGTTGGTTTTCTGTGGTTCCCAACTTCAAAGCGCAAATGCGAGCCGATCTCCACGTTAAAAAGTCTCGCCACAGAGAGCAGCAGTCCTACAACGATAAATCATTCAATCATAACACTTCACTCATAGTTTGAAAAACTGGTGGCAGATGGCAGCACTACACATAACAAGCATTACAGAGAAACAAAAACTCCACGTCAGGTTTCACTACACGTACACGCACATTCCCGCATGTACCGATTCGTTGGGGGTTCCGGGGGGGGGGGGTGTAGCATTTTCATTTCATTCCGTGCACCGCCCAGGCTCTATCGACCATTGTCAATTTTAGCCATTGCCCGGATGAGGGGCTGGGCGATGTCGGGTGCTTTATTATGCATATAAAATATAAAGTACATGAACATTGAATATAAAAAACACATTAAAAAAAAAAGTATATACAGATTTAAATATTTCTATTATACAATATACAATTTATTCCGATGAGCTCCTCTGATGTCCTTTCCAGCTTTATTGAGCTCGAGCCCCCGTTCCTCTCTGTGGCCAAGCGCCAGGTCCTGAACCATGTTTTCCCTTGTTGGCTCGGGTGAGCCCTCCGCCGTGTCCAGGCCAGGTCCTGGACCATGTCTTCCCTCGTTGGCTTGTTGGCTAGTGTGAGCCCTTCGCGTCACATTGGTCCGACCAGGTGCCAGGTCCTTCAGCATGAGGGGAGGGGGTTGTTCGATTATTCAAAAGCTCCTCAGCTTTTGGTTGGGTGCTTCACAGTTTAAACACTGATCATTGGGACTTTGTTTCTTGATTACTCTTTCACTGGATCATCCTATTTGATGTCAGAGTCTTCCCATATTTCGACCGCTTCTTCTCTCTCCGATTGCTCTCCCTCTGTGTCGTATTCTTCGTCTTCTAATTCTTCTATTTCCTGGGAGAGTACCCTATCGACGCTGTCTTCGGCTTCTGCCCTTGGGGGGGGGGGTGTAGCAGCAGTAGGTAGGGCCTCCAAAAAATGGCTCGGGGATCCATGATGTTCTTAAGTCAGCCACCTCGTTGGGCAGTTTGCCTGTTGTGGCGTTGTATTTGTATAAATTCAAGCATTCACCATCTTTGCTTTAAAATATGGAAGGCGAATGCCAGTTACAACAAGAACATGAAACAAGCACAACTCAGACAATTTAAATATGTTAGGAAGCCATGCACATACTCTGCTTAACAAAACTCTGTTAGAAAGCACCCCCCCCCCCCAAAAAAAAAAATGTGTATGACCATGTTTGGTTTGGAAAAAAAGTTTATTTTGTTGGTATAGTAGTGCCATCTGTTTCAAACAAAATTAATTATAAGATTCTGTAAAGAGTGCATGCATGCACCCTCATTTCTTAGTTTTTATGTAATCAATGTTGAAATTTTCATTTAACTTCTAAATTTTAAGATGGTTAATAAAAGTTCATGGATTTGTCATCAGGTGGCGTTTGAACTAGTCTCACCATGTTGCTCAGGGTTTTTTTTAACCCTTTTCTCCTTTGGACTGTATATATTCTTTCTTATGGCACCTCATGTCTTATCCAGTGCCCCTTGCGACTCTTTCTATTAATTTAATTGATTTTTTTCAGTAAATTTATTGAGAACAACGATTTTATAGTTACCTACCTCATTTCACTTGAATGCATTTTATATTAGCATGCATTTTTATATTAAATGCATTTTAGAGGTCGGTCCCCTGATATGGTTCCTGTTGTATTTACACCACTGAACCCCCTTAAAATATTCCAGGGTCGTTGGGGGGGGGGTTATAGCTCCCAGTTGAGAACCACTTCTAGACCAGCTGTTCTCAACCGATGCTCTGTGTGCACTTCCCATGGGGCTCCGCAGCCGTTCGAGGGAAAATAAAATGAATCAGTAAATTTGATTTTAAAAAGAGGCCTAAAGGGTTCCGCCATATAAAGGGCTCCTCGAGTCAAACAGGGCTCCGCCATAGAAGTTATACACAGAAAAGGACTCCGCGAGTTGGAAAAGATTAAGAACCGCTGCTCTAGACTATGGTATTTATTTGTTACCACGGACTTTCTTGTCATCTAAATTATTTTCACATTTCTGTGCCCCCCTCCCTCCCTCCCAACCACCTATTATGGCTTTCACTCGTTCCTCCCCCTCCCCCACAATATCCCAGGACCATATAATCCCATTGTTAAGAACCACTACCGATTTCTCCAATATCCCCCTGGTCAAGAAAACACAATTTTGGCGAATGAGAAACACTAATTTTGTGCATTCTTTCAAGTTAGCGCCACTCTCTCTTGTTCAGCCTGGTCCAATAGTTATTCTCAAATATTTACTTCCAATTTGTACCCCCCCCCCCCCGGCTGCAACGAAGCACCGGCGGCATAGGCTAGCTACACACTGGCAGGGCCGTCTTCTGCACCGTAAGGCCCTGGTGTAGAATAATTTTTTTGAGGCTCCACCTGATTAAAAATGTCTACCTACCAACGTAGATGCTTTACTCTTAAAATTAGCTCGATCTTCTTTTCATGAGGCCCCTCCGGGCCATATCCAGGTTGGACCATGTGTTAAGACAGAATATTTGTTCCCAACAGTTTTGTTGGCGTTCTTCGACCAATGTGTGGCCAGACAGATTGGAAAATTGGGAAGGAAGGCACACCAACTCAGGTCATATATCGCTATACGGCAATTTCCAACCAGTGGAGTTGGGTGGGAAATGAAGGTGGCATTTATCGGTATTCGCTCCAGGCTCAGTAAATAACTTGTTTCTGATGTTGTTCTCGGATTTGAACCCGTGGACCCTGACGGTCAATTTGGGGTGGGGACTGGAAGGACCTTGGCAATCATTACCAATGATGGCCCGGCCACACTTCTCGCCTATGATCAACCTTGGACGGTATTCAGCCAGACTGAACACGACTGTGGCCTCGGCTTTACCAAAAGAATCCTGGGTAGAGCTGAATTCGGATGTTTTTTTAAATGGATTGAATAGTCTTTTTAAGTCGCTACATTGGAAGGAAAATAACATGGGGATGAATATGAAAAAATTTGTGTCGTATCGGACAGGTCATTATAATGCCCTATCCCGCCCCCCCCCCCCCCTCCACAGAGTGTCGGGCTGAATGAACACTCGGATTCTGCCCTGGACTTATCCCGTTGCCAAGATCTCTTCCAGCCCACATTCGTAGCAGAGTCTAGAACAAAGTGTATGCACCTAGCAGTCTGAGTGCGTATCTATAGTGTTGTGTCTAATTTTTCAGTGCCGCCGTCTATATTTGAAGAGTGAAGTGTGATGATTGGATATTTATGGTTGTAGGCCTGCTCTCTGGGGCGAGATTTTTCAACGGGGAGGTCTCGCATTCGTGCTTTGAAGACACGGGTGTAGTTGACAGGGCCACGGGACGATCCTCGTACTATGTTTTTTATTTTTCACACCATAAATTCATTATAGACGGTCTGTGGTAAGTCTGTTCTGGGGCCCCCTGCTGCAAGATGGGAGGGGGTGGGGTGGCATAACTTTACTCGTATTATGCGACACTTTCTTGCTTATACAGCTGTCTCTCGAACAACTTAAGAGATAGTGAGTACTCAGTAGAGTGAGAGACAACGTTAATTGATGGATAATATAATTTTATGTTCACTCGTACAAGTCGCTGAACTTTGAATGAGTGCTACGGAATGGGGTGCGCTGACTTTCTCGAACTCTGTCCAGATCAATCTAACTCACATTCCTACTAGTCGTCGTCGAATGCTGGCCTGGCCATCATCACGAGAACCATCCCCTCATCAACGACCTCCAGCTCTTGTCATCGGGCTCTGGAGGCTTTTCTGGATCCGGAAGTGCCTGGATGGTAGCGGCGTTGTCTCCCACGTTCTGGGAACCAATGGCTTCTTCGACGTCGATTGGCTCGTCTTTGTTCGAGGCATCTCCCGCACTTCGCGACGGCGGGTCTTTTTTCTTCTTCTTGCGTTTGTTTGGGGCATCTCCTGCACTTCGGGACGGCGGCACCTCTTCCGGCATCTCGACTGGCTCGTTGGCGGTCTCCATCTCATCGGTCCAGAACCTCTCGGATTTCCTCTGCTGTTTGTTCGCCAGACCAACCGGTTGCGCGAGGGGCGGAACATCCTCCGGGATCGGTTGCAGATGCATCCATTCCTCGTGTTGGTTGTTCAGCAAATCCATCGGGATATGAGGCGCTTGGTTCTCCGGGTCCAACATGTGTAGGTATTCCGGGTAGTAGATGCCGTTTGCTTCGGCGGTCATGTACATTTCGTCCGTATCAGTGGCGTCTTGGTCGAAGAACTGCAGGGGAGGCCTCACTTCTCGCTGGTGGTCGTCGTAACAGCTTCTGGTGCGGATTTTGTCGTCCATGACCATGGGAATTCCCAATCCTTCGAAATGGAGGCCTTCTTCATCCGATAGTATTCTGTCCAGTTCTTCCTGAAATCCGAAATATTGGCGAAAAGAGAAAAGGCTTTGAAATATCTTCCGTTATACAAATTTTTTATTCTTATTGGGGAATTCAAATCGAAGAAATAAAAACTCACCGGCATCTTGAGGAAAGCCGTTTGGCTCCTGGTGATCGCTCTTCTATCCAAGAATTTTGGCTGCAAATAAAATAAATAAATATGAAAAAATATAACAAAAACGACCGATAACTCAAGACGGAGATGATGTAAATGCCACTCGGAATCGAAATGAGTATTAGAAATGCTCTTACTGTGCGCTCCTGTCCATCCATGGTTATGCTGCAGCTGGATCTTTCCTCAAAACTTCTTTTTGGAGACTGAATTTAGGCAAGTATGAGAATTTCGACTAACGGGGCACAGCACAAGAGATTGGAAGCAATTCCATTCTCGAGATTCCAGAGGGCTCGAGACCTCAAAAGCCGAACACTGGGGAGAAAATGAAAACACGCGATTAAAGAAACAATATTCATGGAGCCTTTGTAACGGCAATACATTCATTATTATTATTATTATTTTTCAAAAGATATCTATACAGGGCCGCAACTGGGGTGGGGGGCGGTGGTTTTGGTGCCCCTAGTGCTGGAACAGAGGGGGGGGGGTGCGAATTTCACGTTTCTACTTAACTTCTCCTTCAACATTACATGTGGGGTGCCAAAATGCGTGCTTGCCCCGGCTGACCAAGCATCTAGTTTTATGGCCCTACATGTATGTGCCTCCACAGTTCCACGATGCAAAGAAGGCTGCAAACTGTGTAGCGACATTTCCATAAAAGACATTTATCATCAGGGCCGAACTTAGGGGGGTGTGAAAGGCGCGGTCGCACCGGGCTGCAAAATTTCGGGTGCCACAATCTTTCCAAAAGCAACCCTTTCCTTTCTCAGCAGATGTTTTGGAAATTTTTGATCAAAATTTAATTTTTTTCCCATTAAACTATTATCGATTGTGAAAGGAGGCTTTCAGTTTAAAGCCCTTCTAACATCATTTTTAGTGTTATTAAGTATGTCGTTAACTTAGTTATTTCAAAGAGGAAAAGAGTGTATATGCAGGTGGGCGCATTCTTTACCCCTGAAAAAAGTCGGGCCTTTCTTTCTGCCATTAAAGAATAACGGCTATATTTACCAAGAAAAAAACATGCATAGGGCATCAAATGAAAAAGGACACCACAAAAAAAATCGAGTAGTTTTTTCTCCTTGAAAACTTCCTCTCTTGTTGGAGTTAACATCTGGTCTGGAGGTACCAATAGTGCGCACAAGGTGAATCCGGTGGTACCTCCACTATTGGTGTTCCATAGTAGCCTGTAGCATCGACATCTTTAGCTGATGATTGCCCCGGAGGGAGGCAACTTCCAGCGTCCTCCGGAATGCTAATTGCTTGCCTTCTTGGGAACCTTTAAACTCTCATGATGTTTCCCTAGGGAGGTTTGAGAAACTTCTTCGAAATTTTCAGTCATACCACCATCTATGAATCATTCTCTCATTAAATTCCGGAAGACGTATTTACAATATATAAATTCTAAATTTTGATAATTTTCGCTGCTGAACTTCCAAAAAAAGATGTGTGAGACGTTTCTCTCTGATTTTTTTTTTCTCAATCTAATTAATCATCTGGTACAATACCAACATTAGAGAGATTTTGTTTCGTGAGCAGGGTCGGGTCTTGAATCATGCGAACTACGCAGCCGCAGAAGACGCCATTTGAAAAAGGGCCGATTTTTTTATCGCCAAAATATCATTCACTTATCACCGAATGTGCTATGGAAATAGTAATTTGTGTTGCCACTTTCTGTGTAGGACACGAAAATGCAACGCGGTTAACAACTATACGGGGGCAATGAATCTAACTGAATTTTTAATAATCCAGCAATCAATTATAATTTTTTGCGGCGAATAAATGCATAAAAGCACATTTTCTAGTGGCACTAAAAATGCTGGTTTAGATAAGATAACAACAACAACAACATAAATTTAATGACGTGATGATACTGATACCTCTCAATATAACGGTATAACGATAATGCCTCTACAACGATATATTTTCTTGGTCCGCAGAATACCGTTACATTGAGGCTTTACTGTATTTAGGCTTATAAGTATGTGGCTACTTCGCATACAATTAGCAACATCTTTGGCGAGAATTGACGACTTCCCGTACTCATACAATCCACATTTTCCGTATTTTTCTCGCTCAAATATGGTCACACCCTTATCATTATAAAATCACAACTTCTCATGCACAGTATTTGCACAGCATGTGATTGCATTTTGAGTCAAAAGGGTCGTGAAAATTTCAAACTTGGTCGTTAAGACAATTCGGTTATAACGACAAAATTTCATGAAATCTTTGAGTCGTTATAACCGGTTTGAATTTAAATCATCCATTACATAGAACCAATGGTTTACATGGTTTATTACAGAGGTGTTCATTGAACCCCAAGTATCCATAAAAGTAACCCTTAAGTGATCCATAAGTAAGTCGCTGGTCACTCAGGTGATCTTGAAATGTTCCGCGGTGATTGGTAAATATCTGTTACTCACTTAAGTTATCTCGGAATGTTATCACTTACGTGATCTGCAAATATGCCCCGGGTCACTCAAGTGATCTGAAAATGCTCCGCAAATCACTTAAGGCATCTGGAACTGTGGCATGGGTTACTTAAGTGATCTTTAAATATGCTGCGGGTTCCTTACGTGCTCTGGAGATTACGTGCTGCTTAGTTTATTTTTACAAAATCAATCACTCCGAGCAGAGTCGTAACTAAGATTTTTGTGTTACCTTGCCGCCAGGGGCCAACACGATTTTGCCGCCCCACCACTTTAAAATTCGATAATTTTATAATGGTATTTTGTGTTCTTACGAAAATTTGACGGCCGCTGAATTTTTCCCACGGGGGCAGTTGCCGCCCTACCTTGCCTTCCCCTCTAGTTCCGGCCCTGACTCCACATTTGGCCGCCGGGGCCACGGGTTGATCACGTATGGTTTATTATACCAAATATACTGTATATATTTACACAATCGTACATCACGTTAAAATTTCTCAGCTGGATATTAAAAGTGGAATGTATGTAACATTCGCGCTGAGGGAGTTTTATATATACATTGTAATAAAGGTTCAAGTTTAACCATAACCGAAAGATGATGAAGCGAATTCGTTATGGAATGGATAACGAATGGAAAATAAAAATGATGGAATACGCTTTCAAGAAATTCTCTTAAGAAAATGATCTTATCTAATTTCGGCCGGTAATACATTGTATAGCGACCATGACAGGTTGTGACGGATTCGAGCGGGAATATTCTTCTGTGCATAAAATGGATTTCCCACCACGAACCTGTACGGGAAACAAATTCATATAGTTTATCATCTTCTTAGCTCATGTATAATAATGCATTCCCCCCCCCCCCTTAAAACTATGAGATACTTTTAGAGAATTTCTCTTCTTTTTTTAGAACCCAAAATTACGTTTGATCTTTCCTTTAACCTCATCTCTTTTTTTTCCTTTTCTCCGTCTTCACGATCTTCGAAAACAGAAATATTCATAATTAATGTTTTTTTCCCTTTCACTCTTCCCCCCCCCCCCGATATTTCATCTCATGGAGGGTTTTTTGTCCCTGGCACGTTTAACCCCCCGAAATTTCACCTGCCCTGACCATGTGAGTTACCAAGTAAGTGACTGTATGAGTGTGACCTAGTAAGTGATTATATGAGAGATCAAGTGAGTGGCTGAGTGACTATTAGTGAGCAACACTGAGTGAGTGAGTGAGTGAATGACCGAAGAGAAGTGAGTGACGTCACTTATACGGTCGCTAACTTGATCACGAAAACGTTCACTCACTTGGTCACTCATACGGTCACCAACGCGATCACGGTCACTTGATCAACGGTTTCTCACTTGGTCATTCATATGGTCAGTCACTTGGTCACTCACGCACTCATACAGTCACTCACTTGATCATTCATATGTTCATTCACTCGACCATACCGTCACTCATGCTTACTCACACGGTCACTTACTTTGGTTACATATACGATTACTCATCTACTCTTTTGCTCACTCAATTGATCACTCATATGTTCATTCACTTGATCACTCATATGTTCATTCACTTGATCACTCATATGGTCATCTACTTGATCACTCGTACGGTCATTCACTTGATCACTCGTATGGTCATTCATATGATCACTCACTCACTTACACAATTAATCGCACACTCACTTAGTCACTCATGCAGTCAATCGCACACTCACTTGGTCACTCATATAGTCACTCACTCGTAGGTCACTCGCCCACTTATGGTCACTCATACTGTCACTCGGTCCAATCACTCGGTCATTCACTCGGTCACTCATACGGTCAGGACAGGTGAAATGTCAAAGACGAAATATCCGGAGGTGAAATGTACCAGAAATGAAGTACACCAGAGGGATGAATGTTGGGGACGAAACGTCAAGGGCGAAATGTCGGAGGCGAGATTTTTGGATCTCCACGTGGTCATATGTGTACCAAACTCCAATAGTTCGGGTTAAGATATCGACCCAAATTAATTAATTAGTTACATTTAAAAAAAAAAAATAACGTTTTCTTTTTCAGGGACATTTTACAAATTATACAAATTATACAAACAAATTATACAAATACAACGCCACAACAGGCAAATTGCCCAACGAGGTGGCTGACTTAAGAACATCATGGATCCCCGAGCCATTTTTTGGAGGCCCTACCGACTACTGCTGCTGCACCCCCCCCCCCCGCGCAACCCCTCTAAGGACTGTTAGCATAAAAACTGGCCATGAAGACCTGTGAAGGATGAAAGTGTTGAACATATAGTGTTTGCATATGTAAAAGTGTATGAGAGAAGAAAATTTGTCGATATCGGTCATGGTCTGTCGCACTCAAATATGCATGGTCGTCTCAACATCATGAGCACCGGGCAAAGTGATGATCTTGGGCCCCCCATACTTAGCTGGAAGTAGCAGCTTACGTATCTTCATACTTACATTCGAAAATCATGGTACCAGATCTCATCATGCAGGCGCCCCCCCCCCCCCCCCACTATGGATATGAGGCCCTGACCAAGCGCAAACACACCCATGGTTTAAAATGGGAACCTGATTCTATGGACAGCTCAGCTCAGCGTAGCGTTTGTCAAATTAGTTACATATCCCCTCCCCTCCCAATATTTCCCATGAAAGCTTTGCTTCTTCACAACTCAATGTACATCCCTTCAACATTGTCATGGCTCCCCTTTCATATGAGTTTCACTCGTGGCCCTCTTAGAATATGTCAGGACCACAAAGGGGACATGTGGCCCCAGGTTGAGAACAACTGGTTTAGAGCAAATGCGCTCAGCTTTTTCTAGAAAGCACTCCACTCAGGTGATTTGATAAACCGCTGCGGCTCACTAAAGGTTACTAAATTACTTCGACCGGTTATTTAGTAAACCATAATCATTTATTATAAGTATTATTAACATTTTTGGCGAAAAACAGCAATGTTCGGTGTTCGTGATCCCTATTTTCCTGCTAAAATATGGCTACTCTTATCACAGTGAATGACAATTTCATGAAAAAGGATTAGAGATATTGCAACTGATTATATTTTTCATTCTTGAACGGTCTTGTAAACTTCAACCTCGGTTATAACAACAAAATTTCACAGAATCTTCGATGTCGAGAATGAATTTTCAATAGATATCCTCAGTTTTTTTTATCGATAATAATTTATTATTTTCTCTCCCCTCCGTATACCTTAACTTGCCGGACAGCATTTTTCGTCCTCATCTTTTATGTCACACCGAATACGGGAAAAAAGAAAATGGTAAAATTACTTCCCGAGCAACTCAGGTCAAAACGATCTCCTCCACCTTGATGGTTTGTCAACTACTCTCACCATTACTTGAAAATTACTCGATATTGAACAAAATAAAGATTAAAGTAAAAAAAAAAAAAGACACGGCATAGCGGAAAGGAGAGAAATATTGATCGCGCCACCTGGTGTCGATCTTCGTTAGGGAACTCTCGGAGGGATTATTCATCTCAGACGTCTCTCAGCATCCATTCATTGAAGATGCCGGCAGTTTCTTAAAAGTTCGTCACGAGTTTCGTTTATGTGTATGTGTTTGTAACACGCATGTCAGCATGATGGGATATTAACGCCAACACGTTTTACATTAATTATTCATCTGAAAGTAAGTCTCTTTCTTTTCATTCATAAATAATATGTTTTTATATTATGCAAATTCATCTGAAAATACTTATTTTTCTTCAAAGAAAAAGTCAAACTTAGTTATAACGACATAGAAGATCCCAAAAAATTTTGTCGTTATAACCGAGGTTGACATTTTCGTCTTTCTTCATTCATGAAATTACAATATTCCTTTATTACGGAAAAATTCACCTGAATACTTATTTTTCTTCAAAGTATTCAAATGCAGTCAAGCTTTGTCGAAATTTTTTTGTTGCTACCAATGTTGACGTTTCAATAACTTTTTTGACGAAAACATAATCAGATGGAACCAAATGATAGGCATTAAGTAATCTCATTAAAAAAAAATTGGGGAGGGAAACCATATTTGATTGAAAAAATGTTGGAAATTGTCGGCGAAACTGGCAAATACACAATAAAACGTGGTTATAACGACATATAAGATTCCATGAAGTTTGGTCGTTATATCCAAGTTGTCGTTAGAACTGAGGTTGATGTTTTTAAGACTTTCTCTTTGACGGAAAATGTGATCAGAAGCAATCAAATGTTGTTCATGAAGTTTTTATTTATGATTATAGGGTAGTGTTTCTCAATATGTGCGTCGTGGCTTCTAGGGGGGGGGGGGAGCCAATCGTCTCCAATCTTTTTTAAGGGCGTCGCGAGGAACTGATGACAGTAATATACGCCTGCAAAATGAATTAAAGAGTCCTCCTCCCTAGACCGTTCTGGGGAGCCGCGGATAAAATATGACTTTGTGATGGAACCGCGGGTCAAAAAGTTACAGAACCACTAAATTAGGGTGGCCAATTTGATTTTATAAAAATACGGGAAATGGGACTAAATAATACGGAACATCGTTGATTCTCGCCAAACATGTTGCAAAATATATATGTGAAATTGCCAAATATTGTTTATTATATTAATAACCCTTGGCGAGAAAAAAATTCTACAAGTCTGAAAAAATGTTTTTCACGAGAAAAAAAATGAACTTGGCAAATATGTGAGATGACTATTTATAGTCATATTCATTTTTGAATTCATTTTATATATATTATGAAAGTTATAGGAAATATAATGAATTAATGTAAGCCTCTTTGAAAAAAAACGGGACGTATTTATTGTAAAAAAAATACGCGGGAAGGGGGAAAAATACGGGAATGTCCCATATACGGATCATGTCAATGAGCAACTTAGAACCTCAAACATGTAATTTTTTTTTTCAACAATACGCAACAATAGAACAACATACATTGCTTTAATATGCTGAGCTCTAATTCTAAGAATTTCCCGGAGAAATGCCATAGAAACGATGAAGAATTTATCGTTATATCCGAGGTCGTTGTGTTTTCATCGACATTACAAGCGCAAGATTCATTAATATTATTCTCTACGGGAATCATCCCAGACTCCTGATAATTGACGTATTAGGCAAGGTGGCGTTATAACCAAGTTTTACTGTTTCAAAACGTGCATTTTTCATAATTACAAATTAATTTTGATGATACTTCAATCGTCGTAACATCATGTTGATTTTGAATTTACCTTTTTTTTTGGAAATTTAAAATAAAGTTATACGGAAGTTAGTTTTCAAATTAATTAATTATCAAATTATCCCTAAAAATATACGATAATTAGCTTTTATTCGTGCTTCTGCAGGAAAAAAATTATGATGATAATTGTTCATTCATCCCCCCCCCCCCCCTTGAGAAATAATCAATCGTAAATAACTAAACACTAAATGAAGGGATTACGTATTATCGCCAAAACAGCGATTTGAACATGACCAACGTGAAAAATATTCACGGCAATTCGTGTATCAATGATGAAAAATACACCATCACCATCATTTCGAATGACTTTAAATTTCAAATTAATTAATTAATCAATAAATTATCCCCTGATAAAACTAAAATTATTATTGTAAGCGGTAATAAAAATTATACCTGAAATGAATAAATATCATTCACGCTTTTTCAAAGATTTTCAATAAATAAGCTTTTGCAAAAAGAAAAAAAGAGAGATAATAATACAGCTGAGTCTCGATAATCCGAGGTGAACGGAACCGAGGCTACCTCGGATTACTGAAAACTCGGATTATCCGAAAAAACAATATGAATTGACTTCCAGGTTGGGGAGTGGGGGAAGGCTTATAAATATGTAATATATCAGTATACCTGCTCTCTTACATAATATTTTGTTCTTAATAATTCAACTGCTTAGGTCATTAATATTAGGGCTGCCGAGACATGGCTCTTATGTTTCTGCTACCCGATATTAATGTTATTATTTTTTTACATTATAAATTTACAAAAGAGAGGGGACTAAGAGAAATTCTGACTGGGGGGGGGGGGGTTCACCGAAGTTCTCAGCCTAGCAATCAAGACCACTCAATACTGAAATTATTTATATCCGTTGGAAAAATGGTGTAACCTTGGCGAAAAACAGTAAACGGGAGGTGTTTTGGAAAATTCCAGCACCTCGGATTATAGCTAGAACTTTCGAGACTCGGATTATCAGGACTCTACTGTAATTAGTCATTTATCCCACTTGTGCTATAATTAGTTTTATAAAATCAGATAATTAAGATTATGAAAATATTAAATATTGATAATTAACAAAACGATCTATCTATGTAATTATTCGAGAATATTATCTCCTTCCTCTAGCTGAAATTGATTATCATCGTTTCTGATTTAATAATGACTTTTTGTAAATTTGTCTCATAATTGAAATATCAGTTATTTCTCGATGTGTCGTTGTCATTTTTTTAAAAAATTATTTAAATATTTTCATTTTTAAATTTGTATTTCCGAGTCAGTGTTTGGGTTTGTCAACGTTGTTTTCATGGTTCAAAATAATTCAATTATTACAATTATCATCAAAATAATTAATAACAAGTTCTTATAGTAGTGGTTTCCATATGTTTGCCCGTGAAAACTCTGGGGTTCCGTGAAAGGTTGCTAAGGGGCCAGCGCGATGTGTTTCACAACAAAGCAAGAAATAATGGAAATATAACGACAGGCTATGACATTTCGGGCCGGGGGGGGGGGTCTTTTTTCACTCAGAATTTGATAAGGAGGTCCTTGGGTTATTGTGTTATAGTACATGATAAAATTATAATTGATAATAATCAGTAGGCCTTTCATGATTCCGAACCGGTCCCATAGACCAGGGTCATATTAGCAGCTGTTCAATAGCTCAGTTAAAAATGTAACCTAAAAATGCTACTACTGTGCATTAATGAGATTCAATCACACAATTGAACTTAAACACGTACTCCTATAGTACTAACTTTATTTTTAAAGGGACAGCCTACTGCTCGTCTCCTTTCCTGGTTAACGACTTATTTCGTAATACAGTCACAGAAAAACGCTCGCTACAATTGGCGTACAAAATAGCCGCCAACTCACATAATTTGATGTATCGGCCTAACATGCCGCCCGGCATTGAAATATTAATTTCAATAAATACGACAATATAAAACTTGAATACATAAACAAAATTCACATATAACAAAAATTCGATGCAGTACAGATATCATATTTGCGAAACAAAAATTAATTATATAAAATACAAATGCACTATATACATACACAAATGTACTACATTATACAATTATAATTTCAAGTCGGAAACCCAATGATTTTTTTTTTCTATCGAGAACCTTCTAATGGCAACAACGCGATTTTACATATTGATCTTTTGAAGATCCCATTCATTGTTTTTACATTTGCAATTCTCACTTTATTATCCCTACCCTGGAAAACCTCCACGACTCTTCCCAAAATCCATTTACAACTTGGGAGGTTTTCTTCTTTCATGACAACCATATCTCCAACATTGATGTTGGGCTTGGAACCTTTCCATTTATTTCGTTGTTGTAAAGTTCTCAAATAATTATTTTGCCAATGCTTCCAGATTGTTTGCACCAACTTAGATGTACGTTGCCATAAATTCAATCTGTTTTCCTTAACATCAGTCAGTGATGGCTCTACAATGGCAGTGACTGGGCGACCAATGAGGAAATGACCAGGCGTAAGAACATCTAAATCATCTATATCACTAGATAGTGGTGTTAACGGACGTGAATTTAAAATTCCCTCTACTTGATTGACAATAGTTAACAGTTCTTCGTATGTTAGTTTCGAATTCCCAACTACACGTTTCAAATGGTGCTTAAAGGATTTTACCCCGGCCTCCCACAAACCACCAAAGTTGGGTGCTCTGGGAGGTATAAACTGCCACTGAATACCCTCTGCTGATAAATAGTTGACGAGATTGATATTACTCTGCACAATATCGGCATACCAATTTTTCAGAGTTTTATTAGCACTTACGAAGTTTTTTGCATTATCGCTGAACATTTTTTGAGGTTTGCCTCTCCTGGCAACAAATCTTTTCAAGCAAGCGATAAATGCTTCGGATGTCAAATCAGACACTATTTCCAAATGAGTGGCCTTCGTGACCATGCATACAAAAATGCAAATATACACCTTGTGGTAGATCCCCTTTCTCTGGCCCTTATATTTTATCAGAAACGGTCCACAAAAGTCGACACCAGAGCAGTTAAAGGGATAGTTCACAGTGACTCTTTCTTTAGGTAAATCCCCCATGAGTTGTTCTACTGTTACAGGTTTTATCTTGAAACAAGTGATACAGTCATGTACAACCTTACGACACGTATCTCTGCCACGTAATGGCCAAAATTCTCTCCTCAAAGAATACAATAAATTTTGTGGACCAATGTGTAAATATTTTTTATGATGATGCTCAATGATCATTCTAGTGAGCTTATGTTTTGATGGTAATATGATCGGATGTTTTTGGCTATCACTTATTTGACTGTGCCTTAAACGACCACCTACTCGCAAAATATCCTTTTCGTCTAAGTATGGAAGTAAGTTTTTTATCTTGTCTGTTGCCAATTTCCCTTTTCTAAGATTGGATATGTCACCATTAAATTCTATTTCTTGTGCGCAACGAACTAGATATTGCATACTACCTTGAAGTTCCTGATGTGACAAAGGACCCTTTCGCTTATTAAGTGGATTTCTCGAATTATGGATGAACCTGAAAACAAAACTAAGAATGCGAATTAATTTAGCATAATCATTTGTAATGCAAAATAAAGAATCCATGAAAACTTCGTTCAGATTTAGAGTCAAAGTCACATCAGCATATTTCTTGAACTCTCGGAGATAATCTGCATCGGATGTAATAGGATAATCTCCATCTGTGGAGTCGATAGTTCTCTCATGAAGAAACCCTGGTCCATTCCACCATAAAGTCTGATCGATGATTTGATCAGGGCTAACTCCTCTTGAAATTAAGTCTGCAGGATTATCTTCGGATTTCACATGATACCAATGGAAGTTCTTGGTGATTTCTTTGATTCTGGATGTCCTATTCGCAACAAATACCTTCAATTGATGAGGTGAAGCGTTGATCCAACCCAGCACTATTGTTGAGTCGGTATACAGACACACCTTGTCCACTTCCACACGCAGAGAAGATAGCACCTTCTCAACAAGCTTTGAGAGCAGTTCTGCAGCACAAAGTTCAAGACGTGGTATGGTTACTACTTTTAGAGGTGCAACTCTGGATTTGCTACAAAGAAGCACCACCTTCACGTCACCCACGGCAGTAATAGAACGCACATATATAACAGCCCCGTATGCATCCTTTGACGCGTCTGAAAATGCATGAATTTCTAATTTTTCAGCAATGTCTGATAAGACGAAACGATCAATCTGGAGGTTTGTCAACTTTGTAAGTCCTTCTCGGAATTTTCTCCAGTTTTTCGAGTGTTGAGACGGCAGTTCATCGTCCCAGTCGATTTTCAACAGACAGAGCTTCTGCAAGTAAATCTTTGCTTGTACTAGAACAGGACCAAGCAAGCCTAACGGATCAAATAATTTTGCGATATCTGTCAACACAGCACGCTTGGTAGGTATGTTGTTACCAGGAGCAACAGTGAAACCAAAAAAATCTTCTTTAGGGTTCCATCTTAAACCCAAAGTTTTCACCGTGTCATTTTCAGGATCCTGAAAGCAATATTCTCGTTCATGAACAGGGACATTGTTCAACAATGCATTTTCGTTGGAGCACCACTTGTGTAAATCCATGCCTCCACATTTTAACATAGAAATCAGCTGTTGCTGCAATTCAATGGCACTTTTTATATCGTTAGAACCAGTTAGAATATCATCAACATGAAAATCAGTATGAGTTGCGGCAGCAGCAAGAGGATATTTCTTCTGTTCGTCATAAGCTAACTGCCTTAACACCCTAGTGGCTAAATATGGTGCACATTTTGTTCCATATGTTACTGTAAGTAACTTGTACAGTTTGGGTTCATCTAACGGACTTTCTTTCCATAAGATGCGTTGTAAGTTGCAATGATCAGGATTGACCCAGATCTGCCTGTACATCTTTTTCACATCGGCAGTGAAAGCGATTTTATGTCTTCTAAATCTTAGCAGTATCGAAAAGATGTCTTCTTGGACCACACCCCCATTTAACAAGCAGTTGTTAAGTGATAACCCATTGGTAGAAGGGGCTGATGCGTCGAAAACTACTCTTAATTTAGTGGTACTGCTATCAGGTTTGTAGACTCCATGGTGAGGCATAACATATTTTATATCCTCATGTCCCTCCATCATCTCCTGCATGTGACCTAAGTCGTCATACTCGGCCATAAAATTTTTGTAAAGAACAGACATTTGGGGATTTTTATCCAATTTTTTCCACAGCCAATTCAGCCTTTGCTCAGCTAATTGCATGGATTCCCCAGGTTCAACATTTTCCTTCATCGGAAGATCAACTATATATTCCCCTCTTTCATTTCTACGATGGGTTTTTACAAAATGATCCTCGCAAAAAAGTTCTTCTTTGCTTTTCAGGGGTAGCTTCTCCTCCACGGATTCAATTTCCCAAAACTTCCTAATGGATTGATCTAACACCTCAACTTCTCTCGAGAGAAAACAGCATTGCTGAGATGACGAGTGAGAAATTGTCCCGGAGACTATGTACCCAAATACAGAATTCTGAAGCAACACTTCGTTGCTGAGATACAGCTGTCCGCTCTTCAATGCCTCAAAAAATATTTTTGCTCCGATCAAAAGTTGTATTTTCCCAGGCTTGGAAAAATGTGGGTCAGCAAGTTCAACTCCTTCGGGAAACTTCAAGCCCGATAAATCAAGAGGAGACGATGGGGTGAAATCTGTTATTTTGGATACAATCAAAAAATCCAATTCTTTCTTGAACTCGCCGCTTTTGTTTGCGACTACCCCGATAGTTTTGGTTTTCACGGTATGTGACAAGCCATTAATGCCACAAACGGGGGCATAAACTTTTTCTTTCTTCAACCCGAGGGCTTCGGCGCAGCTTGTTGTCATCATGTTCACTTGACTACCATTATCGAGTATGGCCCTAACTCGAGTCTCTTTTCCTTGGGAATCGCAGACGTAAACATTCACAGTACTGAGAAGTGCTGATGAATTTGTGTTTATCACATTGCTCAGACTATGAAGAACATCTGGCTGTTGGCCCCCTACTGCTCCTCCCTCTGAGGGTATGGGGGAAGCGCTTTCGCTTTTTCGTTGGATGACATTTTTATTGCTTTTTGCAGACGCCGTTTCTCCCCGATGTAAGAGAGTGTTGTGTCTCAAATTGCAAATAGAGCAAACGACCTTTGATAAGCACTGAGACGTAATATGGCCAATTTTTAAGCAACAATAGCATAAATTATGCTTTCGCACAAATTCATATCTTTGCGAAACACTCATTCTTTGAAATTTTACACATTTAAATAATGCATGAAAACCTTTGCAAGAGACACAAGATCTTGTATATTCTTTGATATTATCACTATCATATACCATGAAAGTTTTTGCTTTCGGTTGTATTCTGCGGTCAGGCTGCTGCTGACGACTATTTATTTTGCCGACACTTTCAAGCATTATACTTCTTTTTTCAATGAATTCCAGAAAATTGTCTAGTTTAGGAACCTCGGTAGATGTTAATGTTAACTCATATCCCTTTCTGGATTCTTTATCTATTTTCTGAAGTAATACATTCAGTAACATGGTGTCTGATAAATCATTTCTTTCAAATTTCAATGATTTCAACTCTCTTAAATTTCTATTTACATTGTCAATTAGATTGCGCAATTCCTTAGCCGACTCATGTTGAACTTTAGCGCAATTTATTAAAGCTTGAATATGAGTGTCAACAACTATTCTTTTGTTTTCATAACGAGTTGTTAACGCCTCAAACAAAGAAGCATAGCTTTCGTCAGCTGTTTCAAGCTTTTTTGCATCCCCTTTTAATGATGCTCGCAAATAATACAGCTTTTGTACGTCGGTTAATTGTTCGTTGCCTTCAATTAAACACTTAAATTGATTTTTGAACTGACTAAATTCCTCATACTTGCCAGAAAATTCTGGTAGAGGAATGTCTGGCAATTTTATACGACAGATATCTTTACGCTCATCAACATTAACTTTTTGATAACTTTTCATCGACTCTTGGTAGAAAAGAAATCTTACCTCCAGAGTTTCTAGTCGCTCATCTATGTGCAGCAGCTCTTCGTCGAACACGCTAATGTCTATAGTCTCTGGTTGAGCGTATAATATTTTCCTCAATGCTTCAACATTTTTTTTGATGTCGGCGATATTGTTCAATTTCACATCAAGTAATTGTTTTGAATCCACTGATGGCTCAAAGTCCTTAGCAAAATTTTCTAGTTGAGTAACTTTAGATTTTACAGTTCCTTTTTGACGATTATATTTAGCATTCATTTTCAATTACCCTATCGCTCTCGACGGACCAACTGTTCAATAGCTCAGTTAAAAATGTAACCTAAAAATGCTACTACTGTGCATTAATGAGATTCAATCACACAATTGAACTTAAACACGTACTCCTATAGTACTAACTTTATTTTTAAAGGGACAGCCTACTGCTCGTCTCCTTTCCTGGTTAACGACTTATTTCGTAATACAGTCACAGAAAAACGCTCGCTACAATTGGCGTACAAAATAGCCGCCAACTCACATAATTTGATGTATCGGCCTAACAGCAGCATCATGGGTCCCGGGCGAAAAAATTAACTGAGTGCCCCCTGCAAGTCTGACCTAGTTGATGTCAATCCCTATGCAATGTCACGAGACCACCCTCCTCACCAGGTCATGGCCCGTCACTCTGTTGTCTCAATGAAGAAATTTTAGCAGGTAGTCGAAGGGGACCTGGGCAATGCTCGAAGCTGTGCATCGTGAATCTAACGTGAAGTCTGTTTCTGTGTAATTCTTGTTATGTGTAATACTGCCACCTGCCGTCAGTTTTTCTAACTATGAGTGAAGTGTACACGAGACCACCCCGTCCCCTAGGCAACAAAAGTCTCAAGAATAATACCAGCATTGCAACTGTTTCATATATAAAGGCCGGTTAATAAATTTCATATTATCCGATACGAGTAGAATAATATCGAATAATTTGCCTACGGAGGTGTCCATAGGATATTCCAATTTCGTGTTTCCAACCCTCCCGATCGAATATTTTCAGATAATTTCCAGTGGGCGAACTCGTAATCGATGGCATCGACTTCGGAACAGGAGAAAAAGATTACTTAGGATATAGGCTCCTCGTATGTAAGGAACCGGTCCATACTTATCTATTACAGATCCCCACCCAATTTAGTGTTGGAGGAATGTGTGTACTTGAAGGTAAAAAGAGAGTGTGAAAGACCCAGACACGCACTGACCGAAGCTCTATAATGCTATCTGTCCTCGATGATATATTTGTTCGCAATTATTTATCATTATATCATTTTTATTTCGTGTCAAGAATATTCCGAACCGATTTCGACTGTAGGTGCCAGGCGAATTCACCTTTTCACCCCCTCGTTTTCGATCGTTTTGGAGATTGAATGAGAAGATTAAGTCAAAGGACGTGTGAATATACATGCATTTTTTTCATTTCGCTTTGAAGCATTCCCGATATTTCTTCGAGGTATTTCATGACGTCCGCTTTCTTTTATCTTAAATAATTGTATGGGAAGAAATGCACAGTGTGAAAAGTTTGAGTAGAATTTCGATTTTATATACTTGACTGTTCAGTACAGGAATTTCAAATTTTTTTGTTGTAGGGCTTTCCCAGATTTCCACCTCTTGTCGATTTCCTAAATTTGCTTACGCTTCCATCGAGCTCCCAAAACCTGAATATGTTTTTTTTTTTGCTTTGTTCTTACAATTTGCATAAAACTATCTATAATTCCCGGGATTTCTTTACGCTTCCCTGAGCTTTTGAAATCTCTACACCCATTTTCTGAGCTCGAATTAGCTTCATATGCTTCTTCTGAGCATTCAAAATCAACATACACCTTTCCTGAACTCTAAAAATCTGCATACGCATTTAACGAACTTCTTAAGTCTGCATAAGATTCTTCTGAGTTCTGAAATCAGCATATACCTTTGCTATAAGTTTCCAAAATTTTCATACACTTTCCTTATCTTCCTAAATATGCCTACGCATTTTCTGGTGTACAAAATATGCATCAGCTTTCTTTGAACACTCCAAATCTGCTTATGCCTCTTCTAAGCTTATATGTGTCTTTTGAGCTTTCAAAACGTTCATATGCCTTTTCTAAGCTAAAAAAAAAACACAAAAAAAACTACATATATTTCTGAGCTTTTATAGTTGGACTCTCCATGTGAGTCTTTCTGAAGCTCTAACAATCTGCTTCCAGTATCTCTGAACTAATGAAATCTACACCTGTCTTTCACGAACTTCTTAAATCAATGCAGTTTTCCCTAAGCTCCTTAAATCTGCAAGGGATTTCTTGAGCTTCCGAAGTCTGCGCAGGTCTTTCCTGAGTTCCTTGAATCTGCATAAGCATTCTGACTTCCCAAAAGCCACACTTCATATCCTCAGATCTCCTAAATATTGTATGTGATTTTCCCGAGCTCCGAAAATCTGCGTATGTTTCGCTTGAGCTTCTCAATACAGGCAGCACTCCCCAAATATTCAATTTTTGTCGAGACATTCAGGAAATTATCGTCGATTCCAACCCAGCAATGTCTTAATTGAGCTACCCGTCATTTATAAGTCTTAAAACCTAGGGGCTGCGGCTATTTGAGAACCCCCAATATATTTTTTGAGGGAGGCTGAGCCCCCTCCCATAATGAATATGCAATGCAGTTCATCCTTCCTCCTCCGGCTTTGAATGGGCTTGAGTCCCGTATACGAGGAACGACTTACAACTTTCAGCTAATGCCTCTGTCGTCATTACCATTCAACAAAAGGTCAAATTCTATGTCATTTTACTGTCGTTTCTTAGATTACAGTTCCTAGAGCATATATGCTCAACTCATGACTAGCGGGACCAATGAGGCTCTCGGAGTCATCTGATGTGGCCCGTGACCTCAAACCTAGTTTTGTAAAAAAAAAGAACTAAGAGGCACATAAACGGATTACTCAAGTAACAAACAGTACAGTTCCACATCACTTAAGTGACCCGCAGAACATTTAAATATCACTTGAGTAACGTGCGACACAGTTCCAGAGCAATTGAGTGACCCGCGGTGCATTTTCAAATCAGTCAAGTGACCTTCGATGCTGTTCCAGATCACTTAAGTGACTCGCGGCACATTAATAGATCAATCGAGTGAATCACGGCGCATTTCCAAATCACTGAAATGACTCGCGGCACTGTTCCAGATCACTCAAGTGGCTGCAGCACATTTAAATGACCCACGGCTCATTAGCAGATCACTTGAGGGACCCACGGAACATTAACAGATCACTTAATTGAGCAGCCCGCAACCCGTTTTCAAACCAGAGGTGTGGACCGTAGTCCCCTTAAGGTTGAGCACCCTTGTCCTAGAACTTCTTAAAAAAGAATTAGATTCCTATAAAATCTACGCGTGCAAATTTTGAAACTAAAAAAAAAAAAGTGATCGAAATCAGTGATAAATCTCGATCGCGAACTTTTGTCATTACGTGCCACCAATAATAGATTCACACCCGAAAATAAACCACTAATAATTGCAGATGCTTATCTAATCGGTCTAATTACGTAATATTTGTCTGAGATTTTAACGAGCGCCAATAACTATTTCATCAACTGGTTGGTTTTAATGAGACTTCAGATCCAATTAAAAAAAAAAAAATTTTTTTTCACCTCCTATAACAGAAGGAAAATATGTCATACTAACCTTCGTGTGAGAGATTCGCGTATTTATATATAGATTATTCTTCGAATATTCGTTTTTTTTTTCTCAATGCAGAATCGACAAAAACGGGCAACTAACTGATCGAGGTTGAGATATGGATTCCGACTTATTGGGTAGGAGGGTCCATTGAACGGTATTTTCTGCAAGGAAACCTAATTAGATCAATAATTAGGCAACACCCAATCGAGACAATTGAAGAGGGATAACGCGGGGTGAAGTTCTCTTTATTTTATTTACTTATTTATTTTCTGTTATAACGCTCATGTAACGAGCTTCGATTGATACAATACTCGTGATGGTAACCTCGGCATTTTTCTTATTAACAAAACATTTCGTTGTTGTTGTTGTTGTGTTTTTAAGGTCTTTTATTTTCCCTTTTTTTCTCTTGAAGAAAATTCCGTAACTGTTCTTAACAAATGATTATTTGTTGTTATCATTTTTTTTAAAGAGAGAGGTCCCTTTCCTTTAACTCGTAAAACACTATTGGTTCTCAAAGGCCATCTTGCCAAGAGAACTGACTTCATTGTAGTTTTTGAACCTTTTGTTGACTTCCGTTCAATAGGAGTTCCCTTTCCTATAGTTTCATACACACATTTTTTTTCTTCTTCATCATTATTTTAATAAATGTTTTCCCTTGCGTTACGGCCATGCTTCATAGAAAATCTGGAACAAACCCACAAACTACTCCTATGATGTTTTGTATGTTTGTTTTCACTGAACGGGACGTGAAAGTGTTCAAATCAGACAGCGTGTAGTAATGTATAGGGTTCCAACTGCTTTGGATGTTTTTCCTTGCGGGCTACACCAAGGGTGACCTATCACAACCTGTGTGTGTGTGTGTGTGTGTGTGTGTGTGTGTGTGTGTGTTACTCCCAAATCCCGAAATTGGCCAGTTCTCGAATTAGCCAATTTCGTTGTAAATTGACTCGTCCAATATCAGAATTTCGGGCTTTGGCCATCCAGTTCGCGAAATGGCCGGAGATCCCTGGCAAAAGTTCGAAAACAAAAGACATGATTTCATCGTCAAGTGAACGTATTTTCAGTGGTATTTATGTCCCCGTTAGCTATGGCAACCCATCAAACCGCAGTCACATTTTTGTTGCTCAAAATTTGACAGAAAACTATATGCCTATACAACAAATAGTTTTTCGTCTCAAATTTCTTTTTTTTTTCTCTCTAGTCACATGGAGCTAATCCAGTATAGCTACTATATTATAACCATGTATCACACGTTGGCAATGAAAAAAAAAATGGATTTGTCGCCTATATTGGACCGTCTTACATCAGCACATCGAACTTTGGCCAGAAATCTCTGGCCCCTTCGTGAATTGGCCGACGAAAGTCCGAATCATTTTCTGAAAATTGGACATTGTATTTGCAGTAGCACACACAAACACACACGCACATATAGGTTGGTTATATGATCCGTATTTTACGGGACATTCCCATAATTTTCGGCCGCTCAAATTTATAAAAAAAATTTCTCGTTTATTTCTCTTTATTTTCAACGAGGCTTAGTTGAATTTTTGAAAGCAAGAATTAAGACAATTTTCATGACTTACATTATATTATGATAATTATGATTCTATCATAATCAATTATAGTCTTCATAATCAATTGAGTCTTTTTTCCTCTGTTCCCTAGTACCGACGCATAAGCGAGCGATCACTGTATTTGTCAAACATGCATTTTTTTGGGAAATTTACTTGCTTTTGATATTTCTTTTTTCGGCTGTAACTGGAAATTCTACTTTCTTTTGACAATTTTTGACTGATAGATGGTGATATACCGAATGCATTTCTCGTTTTTTATGAAGAAAATAGGGTCAGCCTAGGTATTGATCGTGCTGTGTGTGTATCTATGTCAATACTTTTGTATGGAACACGGGCCAGGTAAATACCTTTGGCTAGCCGGAGGTTGTACATCCCTGGGCTAATCGTCCAACCAGAAAAGTGCTCAACGATGTGGCTGAAAAAATATGAAGTGGCAACGCCTCCATTCAAATCCAACTCGATCGGAAGTAAATTGCTTAGAAAAGACATGACAGGAGTTCGTGTGAAGTAAAATAGTAACCTAGTGGTCTAGCTACTACTACTACTACGCATCTCGTCCACATTCCTCTGCGGAATTTCTAACGGATTGGTACATGGAGGAATGTGCGTGTACGTGCTATGAACTTAACGTGAAGTTAGTTACTTCAACGTTAGTTCATCATTACTGTGTAATGCTTCTTATGTGTAGTGCTACCATCACCATCAATGTTTCTAACTATGAGTGAAGTACAATGATTGAATAATTGTACAGTTGTAGGCCTATTGCTTTCTGCGGCGACACTTTTTAAAAGGGTAGATCGGCTCGCATTCGCGCCGCGAAGTTGGGAACCACAGAAATAGGGGCCTGGCTGCAGGATGTGGAGGGCCCCCATTCTCTTTTTTTTTTTAATCCCCGAAGATATCACGTTAATCAATGTCTCAAAAGGAAATGTGTCACAGTTCTTGTAGCTGTGACACACACAAAAAAAAAAATCTCCTTTCGGATTAATTATACGAAGAAAGCTGACTAAACAGAATTGGAATGCTATTACAGCTCACAAATATTTAATTACACGATATTTTGTCGCAATACGGTAAGTTACAGCAACACTCGATGGGAGTGACAATTTCGAAATAAATAAAAGAAAAATACTATTACACAAAACGGATCCGGTTTTTTTTTTCCTACCTCTCTCAATATATCGAAAAGTCACGCGAGATTTCGACTCGCTATTTCTAACACTGCGTTATCAGAGACGTCACACGTGGAATTTAAAGTACCTACTAACCCAACATACAAAAGGAAATAAAATACATGTTTAAGTTTAGATCAGATTTCGACGTCATTTCCTTCCCGTCGTTTAATTTCCGTATGTTTATATATGTCAAATGTGTGCCGACATTTTTGGTGTCACACCTAAGAAATTAAAATTCCCGTTTTCTATTGCTGACATATTTTATTGTTTCAATGAATAGGAAGAGAACTAACTACAAAGACAATAAGGCAATGTTAATGAACTGCGTATTCGGTAGCTGATATGCATATTAATGCCGACTCTCGTTATTTCTCGTTGCAAGCGTATGCAGAGTGTTTCATGAAGTGTGGCCGGAAGGAGAGATTCTATATGATTAATTCTGAAATAAATACAGTCAAACTCTGTTATAACGACACCAGAGATTCAGCGAATTTTAGTCGTCATAAGTGAGGTGTCGCTACAACCGAGGGTGACGTTTTCAAGACCTTTTTCGATGAAAACTAATCAGTTGCAATAAAATACTTTGCATGAAGCATTATCATTATGATTAGAGTGACAATTTTGATCAGGAAAAATATGAAAAATCAAAATTTATATATATAATAAACATTTCCTATTAAACAAAATTCTTCAACTCTCAAAATTATACACATCTACCGTTGACCATATAACGTTGAGACTGAAGCGGCACATCCAACAAATTATTGTTAATTGGCGATCATTACTATGCACCAGTAAGGCCGCCCTTATCAGATGCGGGACTCGATGCGAAAATAATTTCGGGGCTATTCAGCCCTGATTTTATATATATTGTGAGGGAAGATAATTGGACATCTAAAGATTCATGCATTACCACAGAATATACACAGGAATACTAAAAAATATCCATCACCAATGGAAATTTAGTATTAATTTTAAAAAAAATGCCAGTATTGACGGAAATTCTGTTAGAGAAATTAGCGTGAGAAAAAAAACCCATAATTGGTGAATATTCAGAATTAACGAGAAAAAAAATCACAGAATTGAGGAAAATTCAGAATTAATTAGAAGAATACTTGCAGAATTGATTAAAATCCCGAGAGAGGGAAATAATTCTAGAATCATGCCGTACATCCCTAGGGGCGTTCTGCTATGCACAATCGAAGCAAAATTACACATTTCCAAAGGTAGGTAATTCATAACCAAAAACTGGACGCATGTGAACAGTCAATTTTTTCTTCTATATATTCTTATTGCCTTCTTGATTTATGCGTCAAAAAAAAATCTTAGTTTATTATTAAATTATATTCTTCTTCAGTTTTGAAATCGAATGATAATACGATGTTTCATAAAATACGCGACATATCGTTTTTTTTTTGCAAAAGTACGTTATACACGAATATTCAATACACACGTTTGGTAACTCTATTACAATCGATTAATAAATTAAAATAATCTTGATCATATTTGTTTAAAAGGGGCGCATAACCCCCGACCCGCGAAAGGTTCTCCGGTAGAAAAGTACAGGATCTTTAATTAAAGTTCCACTTTAAAATGGCCATTAAAGGAAAACTACTGGACAAAATGTTACCAAACTTGGTAATAATTTACAAGAGGTTATGAAATTCAATTTTCCGCAAAAAAAGTTCAGAAACTCACTACCCTAGGGGAATGGCACTGTATACAATATTGTTAGACTAAATAAGACATGAAGACGTCCACCTGAGGTCGGGGCTCCACCTCACATTGGTGCATGTGTCAAACAGTTACTTCAGTACCATTTCACGGATGACCGGATTATAAGCTGACACTTCCCCATTTCTTGGCCACCCGGTCACCAGACGTCAACCCCTGTGACTTCTGATTATGGGGTTACCTCATAGCCACTGTTTATGGTGGTAACATAAACAGTTTGGCGGAATTGAAAAATGCGGTACACGGACATATCCATAACATTCCTCCTGATATGCTAAGAGCTACTGTCGAGAACGCAGTAATGCGATTTAACTTGCTTTCAGAAAATGATGGACGCCACATTGAACATGCTTTGTAACACATTTTAGAAACGATTAAAAACATTTTAAACCGATGTCTTCACATCTTATTTCGTTTAACAATATTTAATACAGCGCCATTCACCTCTGGCGGTGAGTTTTGAACTTTTTTTTTGTGGAAAATTTAATCCCACGACCTCCTGTAAACTATTATGAAGTCTGATAACATTTTGTCTCGTAGTTTTTCTTTTATGATTTAAGTGGAACTTCAATTATAAAGACCCTATACAATAACTCAATGCACTCAACACGGTAGATACCTAGAATAACAGATAGCCAACAAGGCTCTGTCACACTCCGTGATATAAGCACATTGTCCCAGGGGACTCGGGTGCCTCCGGGGAACCTAACCATTTATTAAGCTTGAAGATGTACATACATGAGCAGGTTCCATTATGCACATCGCCAGTAAACAAGTATAAAATTTATGATCGAAAAATGGTGATTGAGGTAAATAAATCAGAATTATAAATCACAGATTGTAAATCGTCATAACTGAGAGTATTTCTCGATAAAATTTTATTCACTTCTCTTCAGGAGAAGAGCTCTTTTTACGATGACAACTTTTTCAAAAACTGCATTCAAATATATCAATTCCTTCAATTTTTATGAATTTTTAAACTATTCAAGAATTTATGGGACACCTTGTATGTATCCTGATGCACCAGAACGTAAATAGAAAAGAAACGTCTTGCAAAATTGAATGCTATCACGCATGTATCTACATAGAAATAATATTTTTTTATCTGAAAAAAAATGTATATATGTTATGTAAATGAGGCACTCCTCCAAAGTTATTGCTACGAAAGATGCTATTCATTAAGTCGGATTATAACGAAAGAAAATCTTTTTTTTTTATGTTATGGTAGTAGAATTTTGATGAGAAATTCGGATATTTTCTCTCTTAGTACTTCGAGCGTAAGTTTCTTACCCGTGCGTGTCTTTTTCTCAAGATGGGGATGACCTACAAAAACAACAATAACATAATAATAATAATACTAAAAAAAGAAGCTAAAAGAAAAAAAAAACTATGCCACACCTCAGATATTATCCTAAGTATAAATTTAGTTTTCTATTAAGCGCGTTAAACTTCAATTAGGGCTGTCGTTTAGAGACTCGAATCTCTCTCGTCCTTATTTGGGAGACTTTCTGAAGCTGTTTTATACGATCTTAACTTGGACACAATGGCGGCCTAAGTATCGAGCCCGGCGATAAAAAGAGGTCTCGACACTAGCATGTACACTTATGACTTCGAAAATATGAATATGCATCTATATTGCCGATAACATCTCTTATTATTATGATATTTACTTTATGCGTTGCGTTTATTCCTCTTTGGAAATCGAGAAACGCAGTAGATGATGCAGTTTAAGCTTTTTATGTATTGGTATTGCTAAAAATTATGGCTTTGGGATCGAAATTTATTCTTATTTTTTGTAGATCTATAAATACTTCTATATTTTATTCTTTTTCTACACGTATTTTCTGTAAATAGATTATAAATTTCATAAAATCGGGGTTTTATTTATTTATTTTTAAATTCTGGGAACATTTGGTGTCCTTGTAGATAATCTAACACAGAGGTGCATAACCATATCAGTCCATGGGCCAGATATGCTGTTATTCTGCCGGTTGCGGGCCAGAAACTTGTGTATATAGGATGACCTGTACACTTTACGGGACATTCCCGTATAAATTTGGTCGTCCCAACTTTTTCATAAACTGTCCGATTTTCCCCTTATTTTCAACGACGCTTTCTTGAATTTTTCAGATCAAGAAATTAATATTGTTTTCATGATATAAATTTGACAATTTTTTTGGCTACACTTTGCAACTGTACTTGCCGTTGACAATTTAATTGACTGTGATGATAACTTCACTTGCCTTTGAAAATTTCGTGGCTATAATTGGCAACTTTACTTGCAGTTGACAGGTTTTTTTTCGCGGTAATTGGTGATAACCCTAATGAATTTCAATTTCCGTATTTTTATGATGGAAATCTGGTCAGGCTAGGCATTTTATTGTATTGTTTGTACTGATACTTTTCTACCGGAAAACCTCTCACGGGCCAAATGTGCAGGTTGTGAACCATTTTTCTAACCCATTTTTGAATAAAATTGCGTTTGTGCACCGCTTTTTAGTTATTTTTTTTTTTTGTAAAGCAATTTTTATTCAATTTTTTTTAAGAAACGAAAATATTTTTTCATTGATAGAGCTAATGAGCGGTTAGTGTTTTTAAACTTCGTTTACAAGAAATTAAATTTTTATGATTTTTTAAAAAATAAATTTTTAGAAATTTTGTTCTGATTTTGATCAGGAAAAAAAATTCAATTAATAACAAAAATAATTTAAATAATAATAATAACAAATTTTATAGTTATTTTTCTATCATATGATACACGAGATACTTTAAGATGAATATAAAAAATCTTAAAATGATTGAATTAAAATAGATAATACTTTACATGAATGTAACAAACCCCCCCCCCAAAAAAATGGAATAAAATAAAGGAATAAAAATAGAAAATGAAAAAATAATGAAATGAATAAAATAGAGGAATATAAAACTAGACAAAATACTTCGTATGGTATAAAAAATATTAAAATTCTATAAAACAAACGAATAGAAATACACAATATTTCCGATGGATATATAAAAAAAAATATTAACAATGAATAAAAATAGACAAAAATTATTTGAGATGAATAAAATTAAAGAATAAAAATAGGCAACAATTCAGATGAACGAATAAAAACTATTATTATGAAATAAATCACAATATTTTGGAACAGTGATTCCCAACGTGGGCGTTAACTCCCCCTTGGGGGCGATGGAATGTTCCAGGGGGGCGGTAGAAGCTACGGATATAGCATAGGACTCTATGGGTTAGATTTCGTTGGGGGGGGGGGAGGCGCTAGGAGAAAAAAATGTCTGCAGAAGTGGGCGATGGGACAAAAAAGATTAGGAAACTATGTTTTCGACGAATATAAAAAATATTGAAAATTTATAAAATCAAAGAAAAGACAGTAAAAATATTGTAAATGAATAAAAGAAATAAGGGGCATTCAAGAATTACGTCAGCATAGGGGAGGGGGGTTTCGGATTTGCTGACTTTTGATGACAAGGTGGGAGGGGGGTTTGAAGGTTACTTACGTCATCAACCACCCCTTTTGAAGATATGAAATGTTCTAAGCTGCTTACGAAATTTTCTGACGGGGGGGGGGGGGGTCAAAAATGGGTGAAAATCTGCTTGCGTAATACTTGAATGGCCCCTAAGAATGTGAAATATTTCAGATGAACATGAATTACTCAGTATTGAAAATGAATAAAATAAAGGAATAAAACTTGACAATGCTTCACATGGATGCAAAAAATATATTAAAAATGAATAAAGTAGTCGAATAAAAATAACTAATAAAATGCAAAAAAAAAATTAATTTAAAGTAAAAAGAAGTGAAATATTTTACAATTTATATAGATTCTTTCTAAAGCTCTCCAGAGGAGTATGAGATAATTATTGAGGCACCCTCTTGTGTTATATAATGACGAGAAAAAAAAAAATAACTCGCATCTCGAGCATTTCAGCACATTACGCAATCAAATTAGAACGGTCGTGGGGTTTTGCTACTATGGGGTACGATTAAAGATCTCTGATGTAAGTACGAGAATCTACCCCTAATGGATGTTGGAACATCCTGTCCCGCACATAAATGTATGAGAAAGCATATAATCCATCACATGATCCTCTTATGCATATCACATCTCATAAAGGGGGGAGAGAGAAATAAAGAATATATCCACGTATGAGATGATGGACTTGCATAAAAGTCCATATTTCTCCGGACCATGAATTTTAGTGTATCATTGCTTCCACTCGTACAAGACGAGGAAAATACGGATAATATCCTTCTGGAATCCTCACGCATCAAATAGATTAATCTCGAAGGCGTGCCTGACTTGTCAGATCTGTTTCAGATTTCTTCTTGCAGCCCTTGCTTGGGAAAATAATCTTGTCAGCTAAGGATAAGAAGATTTATACATAAAATTTCGCTTATGGTGCCCGCTATGCAGATGACAGGTAGGAGGGCAAATTGCCTCAGACATTCAAGATTCCGTATTGTGATAGCAGTCAGATTAATGATCTTATATTGTACGAGTAAATAGTTATATGGATAGTTTTTTTTCTTCATCGGAATCACCATAGGTGTTCGGCTTATCCACCTGCAGCAACCATGTGGTGCCGTCGATTTTTTTTAAAATTTTTTATTATTGTTATCATAATCGATGATGTATAATTCGGTGATCGTGTGGCAGCTTATACGTGATAATCTTCACGAGTTGCGATAATTAATTATTTCATGGATTTTTTTTATTCCAGTCTTGCGTAATCGAGAGTGAGTTTGTGGAACCTTGAACTTGAGAAGATACCTTTGTGTGTGTATAAACAATAATCGCCACGAATAATTTGTTGATTATTTGAAGTGCGTCGTTGAAATTTAATGAAAGTCATTAACAATGGATGAAAGCTTATATCTTTTGTCTATGGTATTTTGGCAGTACTCATAACAGCAAAATTCATTTAATTGAATGGATTTTGTAGATTTCAAGGTAAATCCAAGATATCATACAGCATGTCCGATTCAAATTTTAGTTTCATAAATTCCGTATATTGATGAATACCTATCAATATTCGTTGGTGTTCCAGGTAGTGGGGAGGTTCACATAATTTTGCCCTACCGGGCATGTAACTTGAAATAATAGATGCCCGAATCAAAATTCAACATACCCGAAAAATATTGTCACTGGATTTACTTACTTAAAAAAAATTTAAAAACAAATTAATTTATTTGCAAAAATATCAAAAAGAGTGATACTGTGTAATTTTGTAAAACCGAAATTTTGAAAGAAATACAAAAATTCCAAAGAAATTTAGGCACCAATTAAAAAATATAAAATTAGTTAAACCGCTAATAATATTCAGCGCTGTTGGCCTTGGAAAATAAGTCACAAAATTAAAATTCTGTGATTAGATGGCAAAATGTCACAAGTCCCTTTTCCCAAAAAATTGAGTTTTTAGTATTCTGGTGTCTCGTTTGTCAAAATTTTGGAAGGTGACAAAATTTTGTCCATCTCTTTCGGTTTATGAGGAACCAACGGAGGCAAATTGCAAAAAAGTCAAAAAGCCACAGTATCACATTTTTGTAAAATATTATTTACAAATTTGACCTCGTGAAATTTTTTAAAATAGACATTTGCCATCTGAGCACAGAATTAATCTCGCTTATAGAATCACAGACGATTTACGGTACGGGATCGGACGACAGGCGCGGGCCTAGGATATGGTAGCTAGATCATGCTACTTTCTTTTAAACCGAGCACAACTCGGGCCTATAGCCATGGGAAATTTACTACCTAGTGATTTGTGGCGGAAGTTTGTGTATAGCTAACAGTCTGAGTTTGTATCTAGTGTTGTGTCTGATTTTTCAGTGCTCTGTCATCTTTATTTCAGAAGTCAAGGGAGTGAAGTGTAATGATTGAATATTTGTACCGTTTTTAGGCCTGTTGCTCTCTGTGGCGAGACATTTAAACGGGGAGATGGGCTCGCATTCGCGCTGCCTCGGTGTTGGGAATCACAGAAAACAAATTTCAGCTGACCACTACTGTGGCACCAGTGGGGTTCGAACCCGGGACCTCGCGATGAGAGTCCGTCACTATGGCCACTCGACCACTACCTCGTATGTAAAGAATTATAGCCGATTTACGGTACGTTATTGGTTGACAGGCGCATGGCTAGATCACGCGACTGGAGAACTGAAGAAACCTAGACACCCAGGCTCAGATCACGCGACTGAGAAACCAGAACTAATCCTGATAAAAACCATTGCATGATGTCCCAGTTTTCATCAGGATTAGTTCCGGTTTCTCAGTCGCGTAATCTAGCCACGCGCCTGTTGTCCACACACACACACACACACACACACACACACACACAGTCCCCAATAAATATTTAAAGAAAAAATTCAGAAGGCATTATAATGTAGTGTCGAACTGCAAGGCATTAAATGGATAAAATTACCTATTGGCACTAAAAGCTTGGGCTTTGTACGGTTTAGTTCAGTATTATTCAAACGTTTTCTCCTTGTAGACCACTGAAATTAATCGAAAATTTTCGCGAACCGACATTAATGGGAGAAATAATTTGCGAACCGGCGAAAAAACAAGAAAATATTTCCTAACCTTCTGGCTTATTATATTTCATTTCACATTCTTATACTTTGCTATTATAAATACGAGAAACAACTTTACGCTAGGACCCTTGCTGTCACCTAATTGAATAAAATCAAAGGTACCTGTTATAATTCTCAAACTAAAATTGTTGTCGTTTTTAAACCGCTGTGCAGAGTGAAGATGAACAATATATGGTATAAAGCTATATATACATATATTTTTTTTTAATTCTGCATATTGGTGAAATTTTATGCGCCAAAAAAAACTGGGTACAATGTTTTTTGATGTAAACAAAAGTAATTTAGTATCAAAAATGAAAATGTATTAACGGGGATTTTCACGAAAAAAAATTTATGCCAGTATGCAGCATAAAAACAAATAACATGTACTATCATAACACACATTTTGTTTTTTTTCATGCTGCATACCGGTTTGAAACCAAAAAACAATCTTATTTAAAAAAATTATAACAGATAGTTTAGTTTTTATTCGATAGGTGGCAGAAGGTGCTCCATATTTTTGTGATGGGTATTTTTTTCATATTTTTGTACAGAAGAGAAAGAAACGCGGCATAAATATTTTCTACAATTTTAGAATCAATATCGCAGAATTTTTATCTCTTTTGGACGCTTAATATGCTGTATAACAGGACCATATATTATATAATGTTTTGGAAGAAAATATTTTTACTTTTTTATGCAAACTAAGAAATCAATCACTTCATTCGTCAATACCATTAGGACATACTATTTCGCTGGAAGTGAGATTTTTCGTTTTAAGGAACATTCTGGTTGTAGTATATGAAGGCCCATGACCGCATCGGAATGCTAATTATCAGGAGCGTGAAAATAGATCAAAATACGTTGATTACACATCTGTTGCATCATGGATGCTAAAGAAAGAACTTTCTTGTGGAATTTCACGCATATCTATAGAAACACTTGCGTCATCATCAAAGAAAAAAAAAAGTGTTTAATTTCCTTTTATATGCCCCACGTCGGGCAGGTGGTTGAAAAAAATACATACCCGGTCAAAATTTTTACATGCCTCGGGCATATTGGGAAATATTTTTGTCCAACCCTGGGGTCGAAAGGTATCATCAGATGATAGTGATAGGAACCGAGAGACACTCAGGCTTTTTTACACTAGGTGATTGTAAAAGGGAGAGATTCAGGTGAATCCTGGAAATCTAACCACCATTTTGGTTTATGTGCCATCAGATGTAAGTTCCAGTGAACAGGAGACCCCCCCCCTCCGGATAGGGCCGTCTTACCAGCATCCTGAATCCCCGGGCAATGGGATTTTTTGGGGGACCCCTACTCAGCTGCAAGTACCTGTCTACTAATTTTTAAACACTTACTTTCGAAAATCATAGTACCAGATAACGTAATCACGAGTTATGAAATTGAGGTCCCCTAGGATGGGCTGTTGTTACAATCCATAATTGAACGCTCAGCATCTGCACGTGAATAGCAATTTAGAACAGCAAATGCTATTTATAATTAAAGCAGGGTGAAAATAATTGAGCACAATTACCTATTACATATAACACATATTATTCAGGCCGAGATTTACTAAGAAAAAAAAAACGAAGAACAATACCTTCGTTAATTTAGTGAGACTAGTCACGTTTTACTTTCAAGTTCATCACCATGGGCACAATCCTGAAAATATCGGTAAGCTTTTTATTCTTCTCACGGTAACTTCAAATTTCGTTTCAAAGTGACATTGTTCTCACTCGGATTCCATGCAATGTCCTTGGTAAATGACCTTCGTCCTTAATTCCATCAAAAAAAGATTCACCAGCTTTGTATTAATGTTATCATCATCATCATCATCATCATCATAGAGATGGTTAAACGGGACGCGAGAAGGCAATATACAAAGACAGACGCGGTTAGGACCGTAAAATATAATTGGTGTAGTAGTATCAGTTATTTAACCAGCTTATCATTAAATTAAAAAGTAACGTCGGCGCAACACGTTTTTTACACGCGCGTACAGCAGTAATAATAATAAAACTTGATGCAGTTCCGTCTCAAGAATGTAAATAACGTCAATTCCAAATCTTTTTCTCCCGAACAAATGAATGAAATACAGTTTTTCATTACCGTTATATTATTGAATGAAGATATTTTTCTTCATCATTGCATCCGGGCACACCTTTTAATACAGTAATACGGGCTTTCCTTTTAATTTATATAGTAAACGAATAAAAAGATATTACATTCCTCAACCTCGAATCTTTCTTTAAAAGCTTCTTTTTTTTAAAAAAGTCGAATGAGTTCCCAATTAGTGCGCCTTTGTTCCTAAAACTTATTCATGGCGCAGAAAAATCTTTGGAAGATATTCAAGGTAATGTTTTTGTTACCTATATTATAACTGGAAAAATCTCTTTTGTAATTATTTAAGTATATATTTTTTTCCATATTACTTCATTGATATCTCATTATGATTGGAATGTAAAATTCGTGATTAATTAGTTTTTTTTCTGTTCGTGTCTATTGATTCGTTTTGGGAGTTTTCAAAGATCATTTTACAATAAGGCTTTGGTCATCGTTATTTCTTTTTTAATTGAAAGCTCGGCATTGATTCGGTGGATAATTTAATCATGGGTATTGATGGTTGTTTTTATTGGCCTTACGGTAGTTTTTTTTTTGGGGATTAAAGGTCACGATGAAGAAAAAAAATTGGTTATTCTTCGCTAGTGAATCATTGGTGATTGATTCCTATCAGGGCCGGCTTACCAAGTGAGGGGGTCGGTACGAAAATTGAGCTCCTTTATGGAGCTGTGGCGTCTTAACGCGTGGACTGATGGAGTCTTGGTGCAGTGCCATAAAATTATTTAAATCTTCCGCTGATTCGGAAATCATTTCATTAATCGAGTTTAATTCTGAGTAGTCATTAAGTCTTGAATGATTTTCTTCTCATTAATTCTGGAAGTATTTTTCTCGCTAATACTGAATTTTCATCAATTTCACACTTTCATTGATTTTGTGGATTATTTCTCTCATTAGTTTCCGATTGTTTCTTCCATTATTTCTTAATTTTAATCATTTCTAGAATTATTTCCTTCATTAATATTGCATTTTGTTTTCTTCTTTTCTTCCATCAGTTCTGAATTTTAATTAGTTCTGGAATTATTTCTTTCATTACTTTTGATTTTATCAGTTCTTATCCCTGAATTATCGTGAATTTTAAATATTCATCGATTCATGAATGATTTTTTTTTCATCATGTATGGAATGATTTTATTTCATTAATTCTGGAATGATTTTATTTCATTAATTCTGGAATAATTTTTTCCTCATAATTCTGGAATTATTTTTCTCATCAATTTTGGAATTATTTATCTCATTAGTTTTTATTTATTCTAAATTTTTATTCATTATGGATTATTTCTCTCCTTAATTTACAATTATTCTTTTCATTAATTCTAAATTCATATTGGATCTGGATTTATTTCTTCCATTGGATTTCCATCCAATCCGAATTTTCATGAATTCGAAACTTTTTTCTCTCATCAATTTCCAAATATTTACAAGATATACAAAAAGTGGCTATGCATGTATAAATGCTATTTTTCAAAAGAAAACTTAATCTCTCTCTCTATCTCTCTGCCCCATACGGGAGCTTGGAATTCGGTCTCTCGTGTGTCGGACGAGTGTTCTACCAGGTCTGTTAGTTTAGTTGGTAGAGCACTCGTTGGTGGAGCAAAATATCAGCATCTCTACATACAGCTAGTTTCCGTATATCTTTTATTAACAAGTAGAGAAAGGACATCTTTCTTACATTTCAAATACTGTATTTGTTTCATTTGTTGTCCGAAGTGTTCGTAGAACTTCAGCTGACGATTCGTGACTCAGGTAGCTCAATTTCAGCTTCTATCCACCAACGTCAACATCACAATGAAAACCTTATGTTAGTGCCAATAGGAAAATTCGGAAATGAGCTATAAATCGTACACCCTGCATTTCACAAGACTCTGATTTGCATATTACCAATTATTTGCTTTCGTGCAGCGTCCTCTATTGACAAAAGTTATTTTTTCTGCACCCAACAACATCCCCCCTCCGTGTGAATAAGTTTTTCCTCAAACCGCATTCGTACATACATATTTCTTCAATTTTTATGAATTTTAAAATTATTTACGAATTTATGGGTTACCCTATACATAATTCACATACGATACACGAATATTCGATGTTTTGGAATTTATTGTGAACTTGCAGTAATACCCAGAGCTGCCCGGGTTTTCTGCTTATACTGAGAGCATTATAGAAGTTACAAACCATCGTAAAGGAATAAAAATGTCTGACACGCATTGTTTGGGAACCAAAGAAACATTCGAAGTCACTGTTGAGGATAACGAACCATTGTTACCCGACGGTTTTTTCACCCATTTCTGTCATTTTCCCAGCTTTGATGAACTTTCAAAGTAGTCTATCGTTCAAGTCGGGTAATGTTTAGTTTATATGCAAAATTTGGCGAGTATCGGTCCAAAATTGAAAATTTTCATAGAGACCATACAAACAAGCACGCACGCACGCACGCACACACACACACACACACACACACACACACACACACACACACACAGAAAATCACTATATTATTTATATATATAGATTTAAGCAGAAAAATTAAAGTCAGATCCTTTTGTAACTCTATCCGCCTTATGAAGCTCCAGGATCTCGAGCTTTTTTTCTTTAACAATTCGTTATAAATTTAAAAGCAGATTTTATCCATAAAATCATCTTGAACAAGCTTAGATTTCAATCCAAGGCATGTTTCTTGTGGCTAGACATTAACAACGACATTCGGAAGTCACACGGACCGACTTTCTCTCTTAAACTAAAAAGTGTCTTGCTCTACATATAACACAAATTACACCGAAGATATATCCAGCTATCATCCCATCTGGACGTGTGGGGTCGTTTCATTATATTGTCTCTCTGGTCATCTTCCTACGCGTAATGGTAAAAATACCTCGGGTAAATTTACAGGAAGCCACTGCTGCTATGGACATTTATGTATAGTATCCAGCGAGAAAAGTATCTGAAGCGGAAGAAAATGACAGTCTAGTAGTGTTTCATTTTTCTAGGTCCTTAATAACCTTCCGGGGCTGTATAAAGGAAAATAAATTAAGAAGAAAAAATACTGCTCTTTGCACGTGGCCGTTTATCGTCCATCTTTGAACTGGAAAACCATTCACTTGATATTCCATAAACGTCGCGACGTTTTTTTTTTCTTTCTTATGCCTCGGAAAATGACATCCATTTAAAAATAAATATACGTTTCGAGAGTATTATTCAAAAATGCACGTCATGTCAGGAAACTGGGGTTTTCTGAATTTCGATCAATATTTTTGGACGATGATTTATTCGTTTGATATTCACGTGATTAATCGAGTGTTTTCCCGAGAAAGGTATTCTTGTGGAAAAGTATTGTAGAAGAAGAAAGTTAGAATATAATATCGCGGTAGAAAAGTAATACACCACACACGATAAATACCTGGGTTGACCATAAATATTTCCTTTCACAAAAGTATGGGGAAATCTTAATCCTTACGGGATATTTACTCCCAAAACATTGTCGAATTCAAGTAAAGTTGCCAATTACAGCCAAATTGTGAAAGCTAGCTAAAGTTGTTAATTACAGCCAAAAGAGTTATTAAAGGCAACCATCATTTTGGTATTTTGGTTGCTGTGGCATTGTATCTGTATTTATTTGTAAATAAATGACGGCCGAAAAAAATTGTCAAAGGTATGTAAAGTTGCCAACTATCGATAATATAGCAAAAAAAATCGCCAGCGGCAGAAAATATATGGCTACAGTAAGTCCCAATGGATAAAAATGTATTTGAAAAAAAATGTACAATATATGTGTTTGACAAATATTTGAGATCAATATATTTATATGATTATAATTAATCATGATAGAGTCATAATTATCATAATATAATTTACGACAAGAAAATTATCTGAATTCTCGATTTCCTTGAAATTTGGGGGGGGGGGCATTTTATAAAACAAGGGACAAAATTACGGAAAAGTCCCGTAAAATAGGGTCATATGGTAACTAATGTTATAAATTCACTTATTTTTGAAATTTACTTTTTACTGATTTTTTCCCCCAAAATTCATTTTGAATAAAAAAACGCAAATAATAAAATTACTCATTGTTTTAAACAAAACTCGTTCTTTTCCTCTTTTTTTTTAATTGTTTCTTTTACTAATTTTTTAATGAAATTACTTCTTTTATTCAAAAACATTTTTTTAAACTTTTATTTCAACAAAATTCATTCCTTTTCCCATTTTCCCCATCAAAATCCATTTTTACTCATTTTTAAATAAAATCCATTCATTTTACTCATTTCTAAATAAAATCCATTCATTTTACTCATTTTTAAATAAAATCCATTCATTTTACTCATTTTTAAATAAAATCCATTCATTTTACTCATTTTTTTAAAAAAAAAATTAATTTTTTCGTTCATCCTTTTGCAAAATTCATTTTTTACTCATTTTTTAACAAAATTCATGTTTTTAGACAAAACTCATTTTTTTTACAAAATTCATTCTTTTACTCAAAATTATTCGAATTTTTATTTTTTACTGAGAAGATTCACTGTCACTAAGATTATTTTATAACATATAAATTATACAACAATGATTCAATGATTAGGACCAAAAATACGAACGCTCATCTTGCATATTTATCATATTTCAACATTTCTTTTCTTTTCACGAAATACATTTTATTGCACTGCAGTTTTGAATAATGCTTCATTTTCCCACCACTGGCGATTTTTCAGCAATTTTAGTAATAATCGGCAATTTTGCTTACTTTTGGCGATTGCTTCAGTAGCAATCGGTGTTTCTATCCCTTCGAGTAAATAGGGTCAATCTGAGTGTAATATAACTGATAATAAAAAATATTAATATAATATGGATCTCATAAAAACATGCAATTAATTATTTTTCCTCCCTTGATTGAAATATCGTGGTATATCGTTAACATGGAATTATGTACTGAAGTTCATCAGCATGCGAAACCTTGGCATAGCCCAAACTGATGCCACAAGGTCACCAGGGTGAACAATCTTGTCGTTTTAGCTTACATTATATGTGTATGTTACTAATCCCTTTTCCGAAAGTAGATCACGACTGTTATCACATGCGTACATTATGAGTCAACTTGACTAATAATAATCCGTGAAGGCATCCCAGTTTGTTATAGTATAATATTTTTTTTTTGCTCATTGCTCGCGAGTCTTACGCGCTGAATACTCAAGTAGCGATGACTTCTGAAATTTTCTGATACAGTGTGTGTGTGTGTGTGACCTTTCTCTCGAAAAAGGTCAGGGTCGAGACGGGATCTGACTCGAATTTCTACGACAACTACATCTTGGTTGTAGTAAAGTAAAAAATAAGAAAACAAAAGAATTTAAAACTCCGAGACGCCCGTTTTTATTTAACCATTAGTTCAAAAGGTCATAACACACACACACACACACCATGCGCATCTCTTGAAGAGTTTCCTAATTAATTACCGCTTCCTACATATAGTTATTAACTCTAACACTTGACACAAAACGTACGCATAAGAGGGGTCATGAGTAAAACTAGTTAGGCATTCTAAAAAATAATGAGAATGGGAATAATAAATTCCGTTCTTTCCACTAAATCTGTTCTAAAGAGAGAAAAATTCGACCGAAAATTTTAAAATTCAAGTGAAATATCAGAAATTTTCTTACGGCCTCTGATCAAAAATTTGTCAATCAGTAAAATTCGCGCATTTCTCTGTTATTATACCGAAGGATATTTACTCTATAACAACTGGATGAAAAATCGATGTGATATCAGTGATTTAAATTCTTGATTTCTGCCACGTTTCGCGTTTTTTTTTTTGAAGTCTTGAAAATTAAAAAAATTGTGCACATAAAAAATGGCAAAAATCGAGAATTTTGATAATTCACCGATATCTCAGCAAAATTTCATTTTAATTTTCACGAGATAAATTTCTTCCAGTATAACAAACGTTCAAATTTTACTGATTGATTTTTCATTAGGTGCCGTATAGAAACAGTTAGAACTTTTCTCTATCTTACCTCCAATAAAAAATTATTTCAAATAGTTTACCGCAGAGCCACTCCACTCTTTTTTGCAGATACATTTTTATACTTCACCTGAATTTGCGCCCTTTCGATGGTGTCAAAAGATATTTACTTCGTAAAAATTGGAAGTGTGGAAGATCTGTGAATTATCAGTGATAGGAAATTATTTATTTTTTCCATTTTTTGCGAAAATTTTTTGGCGAGATTTTGCGAGCCAAAATCTATCAAATTATTTTATGACTTCGAAAAGTGGAAAAACCAAAAATTTTAATCACATATCTCACCAAATTTTTAATCAATGATTATAATTCTTTCTCACCCTTTAATAAAAAGAGTCAAAAGTTTTATTGAATCGAAAATGTTTTTGATTGCGGGTGGAGGGGGATCGCAGAACAATTTTTTATTTTCATTTCGTGCAGTAAGTACTGGCGGAGAAATAATATGGAACCGACTTGGGAAAAAAAAGTAGTATAAGTGAATGGGTGTTATGAGGGAAATAACTTGTGGATGCCCGCAAAAAAAAAATAAATAAATAAATGGGAGAAATAATTTGAGGACCGGAAAAAATGAATGAGAGAAATAATTTGCAGCAGACTTGAAAAATAAACGAGAGAAACAATTTGCGGGTTGTCAAAAAATAAATAAATGGGTGAAATTATTTGAGGACCGACAAAAATAAGTAAGCGAGAGAAAGAATCCGCAGGCCTTCAAAAAATAAATAAATGAGATAAATGAGGACTAAAACATAAATAAATGAGAAAAATAACGTGCGGTCCATCATAGAATAGAAAAATATTCGCAGACTCTCTCACGGGCTAAGACAGAAATAAAAACCAATATAGAGACACGATATAATTTTTTCTGTAAATTTAAAACTATGTAGCGGCTATATATATGGATTGTTCGAAATGTTTCTAGGACTAGTGGTTTAAAAACACTGGTCTAAATTTTGGCACGGCTTGAAAAAAGTTTGGCAATCCCTATTCTGGACACTTGTCGAGACTAACTTCCGATTTATATATAAGGACTTGTTCATAACAAAATTTCTTCGTAAATCGGAAGTATTAAGCACATATGTGTATTTTCCTGATTACCTATAGCTATAAGAGTTAAAGAGATAGTTCTTTTAAGAAATCAAAACGGGGATTAAGCCGAGTGAAGGTAATCTCAGTAAATCCTATTTAGTGGATCAAAATATTTTCACAATCTGAAAGAAAAATCGCACAATTCCTCTTCACTTGGAGGGAATCGTACCCATTAAACGCAAAATCTTTTGTTAGAAAAAATAGAAAAGATTGAATTCTTACATAGATATCTTGAAGAAAAAAAAACAGTTGTTTCCTCACCCACGATTTAAAATCACGTACCAACCCGAGAGAGTCATTATATAAATAAACTAATGGTAGACCCCCGTGAGGCATATGTAAAATATAAGCAATTTACATGAACTCACTCCATTACGTCTCCGATGTATCTTATTGTACGAACGAGTGTATTTTATTTATATACCACGCATGGCTGAACTATTGCTAGATCCGTTCCAATTGCTTCAAAACGTCTTGTAAGACATTTAAAAAAATGGTTTTTTCTACCCATTTTTTTTTACTGATCTCTTACCATGAACGTTGAAGCTTTCTTATAGAGAGAGAGCGAGAGAGAGATGGCAGAAAACGGAGATTTTTACTTCATAGGTACGTGATGAAATATTCATATTTTCTACGAATTCAATCGATCGATATTTTTTTTAGGGCATTAATAGTAGTCTCGGTAGAGTAACTCAATTTTTATGTCATTGAATATAGAAATCGAGTGAAAAATGTATTATAGGTTATTGTATTTATTTTTGTTGGTGTGTCCAAGTGGCGTTCTATCATATGATTGAGAACTTAATCTTATGTTACAAGCCTGTCTTTGTAGTAAACAACCTGTCTTTATCCATTAAAAACATTTTTTTTCAATGAATAAAATGAAATTATTTATAATTTGAGCCCAGAAGTTTGGGCAAAAAATACCTCTTTTTAGCATATTTTCAAACTTTTTTTGTTGTTGTGAAAATGGCTTTTTGAATTTTTCCTGGCATAAATTCATTTTTCGGTATTGTTATATGTTTCTTCGTGAATTTTAGAGACTATATTCTGTATAACTTGGATGTTTTTAGCACTCAGAACTTCAAAAGGATTTTTTTTTTAATTTCCAACCCTTGGAATAAAGGCTTTTGATCAATTGCCCTACAGATGGAGGGTTTCGAATTTTAAATGTACTTCCACAACAAGTCGATTGCCCTCAGTCTGATTTTTTTCGTTGTAGGTGATGGAATGGGGAATTTGAAACTTCTCAAATATGTTAAGTAACCAGTAATCATAAAAAAATTATGTGCAGTTTGGTTAAGAAATTAAAAGAGTAATTGTGTTAATACTCACCTGAAAAAAAAAATGAATGTTTTCACTGGCGTCCTCTGCTGTTGAAATAAAACACTAATTTCTGGAATAATGAATATTAGGGGAATGTTTATCTCTCTATTTTTTGAGAAATTTATGTTCTAAGTTATTATCGTGATAAAATTTATTACAGTTAAATATTAGTTATAGGGAAATTTCATGCAGTCAAATATCGGTCAACATAAGTTTTACCTTTTATTTCCATCAATGAAAATATTTTGTTTCGAGTAAGTTTAGGTTTCGATTTTGTGTGCGTCTGAATAAATTAGTTTTGTTTTTTACCGTCATCTACCTATGACTTTGAATATTACTTTCTAATTTTACACATATAAATTTTGGTCCTATTTTTTCATTCTATCGATTTTTTTTCTATACGAGAAATCAATTTCTCAGTAATTTATAGAATAATTGATTATTTTGATAAGTATATAAATAAATAATTATAAATAATCGGTTGCAGTGAAACATTTGTCAATACGATGTTTCTTCTGCATTCATAAGTTTCAAATAACGTTAAAAAAGACGATGCCATTGTAATGTATTGTATATAGATATATATATTTTTTTTGAATGTAAGAAACACGACTGGACAAATTGCCCGACATGCTCAGGGTATGAAAAAATTTCGACCGGACATACATTTTCTCATATGCTATACGTCAGTGTTCCTCAACCGCCGTGCCAGGCATCAGTCAAACCGGGCAGTGAATGATTCATCTTTTAATTCTTACCCATTTATTTCCCGTTAGTCGTGTTTTTGACCGGGTCTTCCACTCGAAAAAAATACTCAACCGGGCCGCGGACTTCCAAAGGTTGAGAACCACTGCTATACGTTCGCTTCGTTCGGTACATAAATTTTCCATATACTGTACTTTATATTCCCAATCTTTCACGCTGACGTTTTCGAAATGACGAGAAGCAGAACGAGGCTAAGGAACTGTGGAAATAATTATGTAGTCCATGTTATACAGTCTTGTAAAAATCTACTAATTGATATTTAATAACAATATGTAATTGATCATGTATATGTTACGGTAAATGTGATAAATGTGGTTATTATGCATACATACCAATCAGTTTGGTAAGTTTGATAAATTTCCCTAAATGTATCACTTTTACTGGCGATTATGCATAGTACCCAAGCGCCGCGTCGTTGGTAATCATGATAAATCGTACTATACTATACGTGATAATTCATACATGTATTGTAACATTATATCGGGATCAGATCGCAAAATTGTCATTATATCGGGGTCCAACTATATTAATCACACATGCTAGACTCATTTTTAAATGTTATCATATTTATCAAATTCACCAGTTACACTTGGGTATTTTGCATAATCACAGATAAAGGTGATAAATCTCAAGTATTTATCAAATTTACCAACGACATTTGGGTATTATGCATAAAGTGATATATGTTTTTAGTATTTATCAAACTTGCCAACGATGCTTTGGTATTATGCATATTCGCCGGTAAAAGTGATAAATTTATCACTTACCAAGACGATTCGTAAGTATATATAATAACCGATTTATCACATTTACCGTAACATATACAATAATACAATTCGTACTCACTGTTACGTACTACGTTTCTCATACTACAATTCGTACTTCACATGATTAATGATAATAATTGATAATAAATATAAATTATGATAATTTAAATAACTCAAGCGATAACATACAATTTTACTCAAATATTGTCGAGGACGCCGGAAGTCTGCAAAGAGGGGGGGGGGCGTACCCCAGAAAAGAATAGGAAGCTAAGAAATTCAGAAAGGAAAAGGGTGGTCTTGGCAGAAATTCAAAAAAAGATCAGGGAGGTGGGTGGAAGTGTTAAGAAAAGAGCAAAGAGTTGAGAACAAAATTTAAAATATTCGTAATGAAAGCAAAAATTTGGAAAAAGAGCATTACGCAGATGGACTAAAAATTACGGTAAAAAATAAGGGAGAGAGATATTAATAAGAGAGTTTAATCATGGTAAAGTTGCCACAGAGAGAGCAAGCAGACCTACAACACGATAGTGTCATAACATGAAAATTAAAACATTTACAATCTCAGTCGCATACCTCAAAATATGGAAGGCAGGCAGGTAGCACCAGCAGAACAAGGAAGCAAGCACAACCCTGACAACATAAATAACATTAAAGCCATACGTTACACCCAGAGCACACATTCCGGCGTGTACCGATTCTTTAGAAATTCCGTAGAGGAATGTGTACGAGGTGTACACGTACTGTTGTGTAACAGTAGTACTGGAAAAATAATTGCCACACAAAAGTAAATTTCCCCCTTAGGGATCACTTTTTAGGAAAGGCTGGGAGGAGACAAAATCCTGCCCTCCCCCCTCTTCTGTGCACCTGAATATTCTTATTTACAACTGCAAGGATAATTCATTCGAAGAAGAAGGTGCATAAAATTACCTTGGTGTGTATGTGTGATCAATGAACCATTTTAATGACAAAATCAAAATTTTAACTTTTGTAAGGTGAAAGACGGAAACAAAAGAAAATAATCAACTATATGAGTTGTTTTCCTTATATATTAGGCTATTAATACTTTCTATCGATATCGCGTATCACTAACCATCGTGTTTTTTAGCCCTTATAGGGAGGGGGGTAGAATAAGGAAGATGGAAGAACAAAATTCGATAATTTCGCAAAAGAGGATTTATGTCCCATGAATTACGACAAAAGCATGTTATAGGTCAACGAAAATTATATTTCTCGGTCTCTTCTTTAGGAAAACATGTAATTGATGGTACATATATCAAGATATTTATTTCAGTACTAATACTGGGTTGGTTTCCTCTCACACGAAAAATACCAAGTTAATATCAGGATATATCATACAGAGCCGCTCCTACCAGACGCGGGGACTGGGGGACTGGTGCGAAAATAATAGCAGCCCCCACCCTTGGTCCCGATTTTTTTTTTCTTCCGAGAGAGAGAGAGAGGGGAAGTCAAAATTAAGAAAATAAAAATCGTGAAAATTCGGAGTTAATGCGAGAAACTATTTCAGAATTGGCAAAAATTCAGAATAAAGGAAGAAATAATTCCAGAATTGATGAAAATTTAGAATAAATGGAAGAAATAGAGTTTCTGAATTGATGGAAAATTCTGAATTCTAGAACTGGTAAAAATTCAGAAAGTTATTAGTAAGTTATTAAAATTCAGAAAGTTGTGAAAAAAAGAATTCCAGATATGGTGGAAATTCAGAATTTATGAAAGAAATAATTCCAGAATGTATGGGAAAAATTATTTTTACCATAAATGCGGGGGTCCCTTAAAATGCTGGCCCGACGCGACTACACCTATCGCACACCCATAAGGGTGGCTTGATATCATACGGTGAAATCCTTTAAAAAAGTATAAGAAAATGGATGTAGTTATTAGAGAAAAATTATTGTCCATATCAGAGGTCTTCAACCGTCTTCCAGTAGCGACACCGCGTGTACCCATCATCAAAAGAAGAGCACCCCCTTACGGAAAGTTTGACAACACATACGATGCATAAATTCAAGATGATTTCAACCCTTGAATGCAATGGTGTTTAATTGGAACGTTGATCGCGAGCATATGAAATCAGACACAAGCATCGAACACTCTGGACACTTCAGGGGAGCACCGCGTTTGTCGCGAGCAACGGATTCGTCGTGATGCTTAAGTACAACTCTTTGAAATGACTGTGTTATACGATGTAAATGTACAGTCAAACTCGGTTGTAACGACATAGAAAATTCTTCGAAATTTCAACCTTGTAATAACCGAGGTTGACGTTTTCAAGACGTTTATAACGGAAAACATAATCAGATGTGATCAAATATTGTGTGCGTGGTGTTTTTATTTCATGATTAAAGGTGACCATATTCATCGAAAAAAATACGGGAAATTCTGATCATATGTACGGGATATCGCTAATTCTTGCCATAAAAGTTGTCAATTGCCGACGAAACTGTCAAGTATTGCTTATCAATAACCCTTGGCGAAAAAAACAAAACTACAGCAAGTTTGTATTGATATGAAGAGTATCTCTCTCTCTCTCTCTCTCTCTCTCTCTCACACACACACACACACAAATGTGTGAGAGATGAATATATTTATAATAATACTCAATAAAGAATTTATAAATTATGTAAATTATACCACCTTTATGCCTGATTCTAGCGAAGATTATGGAAATCGGGAATGTTATATCGAAAAAAAAAGCGGGAAAGGCAAAATTACAGGAAAATACGAAAATATCACGGAAAAGCATATAAGTCGATGTGTATATCGGAGTGTCACACTTGTAATAAATCTTTTTTTTAAGGTTGGATATCAAAGGTACAACAAATACACATCACCTCAATGGGATATGCTCCAGTTTTAGAAATTTCTTGGGGAAACGCCATAAAACGAAGAAAAATGTGTCGGTATACTCGTCGTGTTTTCATCGAGCGTTACAAGTAATGTTCGTTAACATTTCACAAGGAATCAACACTGACTGCTGAATCTTGACGTTACAGTCGAAGTGTCTATACAACCGAGTCTGACTGTATTTTATGAGTGTCTTGTTGTTTAATGAATCACTTAAGACCGAATCTTCGAGAAATTGACAAAACAACCAATTTTGAAAATAAAAATTTCTTTTCGATTTCAAAAACTAAATTTTCCGAGTGTTTCCGAACAATTTTCTGGAATAAAATATTACAAGAGAATGAGAAACATGAATTTATTACATCTTAAAATTATTAATTCCCCCCGAATTTATATTACAGAAGTCCTTTTTTGTTTGAAAAAAAGATGATCCTTGAAGAAAATCCACGATTTCCACCAGGTTATAAGGACAACGAATGTGAGCCTCGCCATCAACAAAAGGTAAGACATTATGTTCTAAGTAAATAAATACGAGCTCGCGCACAAAATGAAATTTATTAAAGGCAGACATAATTACATGGACTTTTTTTTATTCTAATCTTATATCACTGAAACGCATATTCATAAAAATATGAGATTTTCAATTTTTAGACGTAAACGTGGTTGCAAGTTTGGTTTTGAGCTGATAATGACATTTAAGCTGAAATCTCATTGGAGAGCTGTAGCTGAATTTGTAAAAGTTGTTAATTAGATTGGTACATGTATCTTCAGCGGAATTCGATGCCATTCTTCTTTTCTCTAGATAGCCGAGAGAAGTTTATACTGCATTTGGTCGTCTCTGAAGAGCCGAGAAGATCCTATTCAGTTTTCTCTATACTGTGACGATGACCACATTCAGCCATCTTTGGATAACTGAGAAGTTCATGTTCAGCTTCCCATTCAATCGTCTCTTTACAGTTCTGGACTGTTGAGAAGACCATATTTAGCTTTGCTATCTCTAGAAAGCTGAGATCTCATTCAGCCGTCTCAGGACAGCAGAGATGCCCACTTTCAGTAGGCAGTCTCTCGATAACCGAAAGGATCATATTCAGTTTGCTGTCTCCTTAAAAGCTGGAATCACAATTGACCGTCTGTGAAAAATCGAGATAATATTCAGTCATCTTTGGGCACTCAGCCAGATCATAAATAGCTAGCTACGTAAGTCGAAATGATCATATTAAATCATCTCTAGATCGGATAAGATCACATTCCTCAGTCTCTGCACAACAAAATTTCCAGTATTTCTATCTTTATTTCAGAAAATGAAATACAGATGGCAGCACGAACACGAAACAAGAGCGACTCAACAACATAAATACGCTAGGACACCACACATACACTTAGAACACACATTCCAGCATGTGTCGATTCGTAAGAAATTCCATAGAGGAATGTATACGAGGTGCATGCACGGTTAAGTAGTATTAGCCTCTGCACAACGAAGTATATAACATTTTGCAGCCTCTCGGATGTAAAAAAAACATATCCAGCCATCTCTGGCCAGACAGGAACATCACATCAAGCTGTCTGTAGATATTTAATAAAGATTATAACAATGCAAGATATACGGAAGACTGGATGTTGTGAAGATATTTATTATTTGAGATGTTAATTTTTTTATTTTTTTTGCTCGTCCGGCAATCGAGGGACCCGGGTTCGACTCCCGGTAGAGGCAGAGATGAGTTTTTTTCCTTCCTTAAAAAATTAACATCTCAAATAATAAATATCTTCACAACATCCAGTCTTCCGTATATCTTGTATTAACAAGTGGAGAGCGACATTCATGTCATATTATAACAATGATTTCCAAGGGGTGTGCTGTGAGATATCTTGGGAATAAAATTACATCGAAAGTCGTGATAAGGGTGTTCTGCTTCTCGGGTTCTCGGGATGAAGCAGGGGTGGCATAAGGCCATAGCGTGTCTTTTTCAGCTTGGACTCTGGGGCAGACTTTTTCTTCGGGGCCAGGGGCGTAGCCAGAAATTTCGTTCGGGGGGGGGGGGGCAAATTGATAGAACAATAGATTTGTCCATCTTTTTCCCTTTTTTTTTGGTCATTTTCTAACATTTCGGGGGAAGGGGGGAGGGACCAGACTCCCAAGTTCCCCCCCCCCACTACGCCCTTGTTCGGTACCCTCTTGAAAGGGTTACGCTCAGAAAAAGGAGGTGTTTGTTCCCCCCCCCCCCACAATTTTACATATTATTTCAAGCAAGAAACTACAGAAATTGCAAAGAAATATGCAAAATAAGGGTACCTTTGTTTGTGAAAGGCCGCCCATCGTTGCCCTAGCCGAGTTACTGGCCTGGAATGTACCAGGATTTTTTCAAGGGTTGAAAATCTGGCTCAGAGTCAGCTTTGGGTGCCATTTTTCTTAATATTGTATATAATGTATATAATAAATTGAATTTACAAGGAAACTGTTGAATACGGTGATACCTCGGCTAACAAACTCCTCGGTTTACGAAGATTTTTTTCTGCGATCTTCCCAGTCGGCTAACGAATACAGATTCGGTTAACGAACATTTCTGTTGATATGGATGCACAAAGCACGTTGTGCGAAATTATGACATCAGAATTATTGTCACTCGATCTCGGCTACTTCGCATGCACCTCATAATCACTTTTCAGATGTATCTCCATTTCCATTTATAAAGTTTTTGAACCATTACATGTAAAATTAAAGATTAAGCTAAAAGAAATTGCGTAAAAAAAAGGATGCCTAGACTTGAATGCTTTCAATGTACACGGTAAGATTTATGACATGAAACTGAACGGTCTGGATACTCGTTCCTTCACTCTTAGCATTAAACTGAACAGTCTGGACTTTCTGGGAGCTTATCTTTCCCATCTGCATGTATGAGACTCGGAAATGAGCTGATCAAATCATAAATGGATGAGGACACCTATTAACCGGACTAGTTGTGTACATGTGTAACATGTGAAAATCTTCAGTTTTTCTTTTAGTAAATTACCGTGTATCCAATTTAAGATAATGTCTCATAATCCTGACTTTAGTCAGTTTCAGTCACAGGTAATTTTTATGGTGCTTCTTTAGTATTTTATAAAACTTATCTTTAAATTTTGGACATTACTTGGAACGAATTGTACTTTTCCATAGAAAGCTGGGGGAAATCGCGTTTCGGCTAACGAATGTATTTCCGGAACGAATTATCTTCATTAGCCGAGTTATCACTTGTATGCGTTGGAGCAAAGCTATTCACGAATACTAAAAAGAAAATGGAAGGAAACTTTTTCTCTTGAAAAATCCTCATTTGAATATTTATTTCAAAACGAAACAAACATTTTTAGGGGGAAAAAATAGGCAATAACCTCTTACTACTCCAATTGTGTTTATTTGTGCCATCTTTAAAAATAAACGTGTCTGTGGCGTTTTTGCGAAAAAGACACGCATATTTGGCATATCTGATACAGCACGCATACGCACAATGTAAGTTAATGAGAGATCCTAGACAAAAGAGAAATACAGCCAAAGACATTTTATCTTAAAACTCCGATCATGGGGAAATAACAATGTCACCGACATGACACGATACATTCTAAATCTAACCTCTATTTGAAGCAATTTCCTTCGGATTGTTTAACGCACAGTGGTTGGTTGTCAGTGTTGGTTGGACTCTTGCTTAGAATTCTGAGTACGTAGACGAAAAATCTGATATAAATATATATCGCGTTTGGCCCAGAGTCATTGCGAAAATGAGAAACACAAAAAAGATAAAATGTTGTTATATGCGTAATAAAGTAAAATAAGTTATACATATTTGTGCGCTGCAACGTATATTGCGATGCAAATTTCGTTTTCCTACTTCCCTAGTTTTCGATTCGATTGTTTCGGAACGAATTCCGTGGCTTATTAGGAACTTTTTTTTTAACATACTTATAAAAAGTAAAAATTCAGTTATAACGACACCTCGGATACATAGGAACTGCACTGGAACATATCACCCAATAAATTGTGTAGGGTGAGGGGGGCTGATTCCCCCCCCCCCCAATATTTGATGAATATACTGTTCAATGCGACGCACCCATCTTCCTCCTGCGTTTACAGCATACATGTTCAACCTCTGGCCCGCAGGCGAATGTAACCCTCGGAGTCATCTAATGTGGTCTGCGACCTCAAACCAAGTTTTGTAAAAATGAATTGAATGGCACGTTTCCAGATCATTTATGGGATATTAAGGGACCACATTTTCATTTCATACCGTGCACCGCCCAGGCTCTATCGACCATTGTCAATTTTAGCCATTGCCCCGGATGAGGGGGCTGGGTGGTGTCGGGTGCTTTATTATGCATATAAAATACATGGATATAAAAACACATTAATAAAAAAAAAAGTATATACAGATTTAAATATTTCTATTATACAATATACAAATTATTCCGATGAACTCTTCATTAAGGGACACAGCACACTTACAGGTTACTTAAGTGGCCTACAGAATATTCATAGATCACTTAATGGGCCTGTGGCTGTTCCACGTCATTTAAGTGGCCCGCGGCACATTCCCAAATCACTTAAGTGACTTGCTGCACATTCTTACATCAGTAAAGTGAATCACGGCACATTTAAGGATCTTTTGACTCACCCGAGGTACATTTAAAGATATTCTAAGTGATCTAGAGCACATATTCTCATTTCAAATAAGTGGTTCGCGATATGTTTTCAAACCAATGAAGAGTGCGAGGCCATTTCATTGGTATGAAAACGTATCGTGCGCCACTGACGTGATCTGTAAATGCAACGAGGGCAACTTAAGTAACATGAACGATGCCCCAAGTCACTATGGTTATCTATAAATGTACCGCGGTTCGTTTGAGTGGACTGGGACAGTGTTGCGAGAGAATTAAGTCATCTAGAAATGTGTTGCGGGTCACTTAATTTATTTGTGAATGTGCCACGAGTCAGTTAAGTGATCTGTAAATGTGTTATGGGTCACTTAAACTATTTGGAAATGTGCCGTGGGCCACTTAAATGAATTAAGAATGGGCCGCGAACCAATTAAGTGATATAGAACAGTGCCCCAGGTCACTTAAATGATGTTTCTTTTCTCTTTTTATGGCGTTTTTCCTGGAAAAATTCTGCAATCTCCTTGATATTGTTTCTCAAGCTGAATTGCGATGTTGCTTTAAATCGGTTTTGCGCTGGAACTTTTAACGAAATAAAATACAGTGTGGCACCATCGGTCCTTCTTTTTTTAAACCGAGCATGATTCAGGACTACCATCATTGGAAAATTTACTATCATTTTATCATAGCAGCTACCGTTGGTGCTGGAAATTTTCTCTCCAAAGTCCTTGAAAAAAGTCCGTAACTTTTTTACTTCGAACCACTCAACTTTAGGCAGCGCCAGAAATACGGGAAGGGACAAATTGGAGCAACTACCAAACTTGAGAAGGATGGCAATTTTAGAGATAAAAGGAAATTACAGGCAATTAATTGTGGTGCATGCTGTATCACTAAAAAAAATTCCCATTGATTAAAATTACCGCTGATAAAATGACCTAAAAATTATCTATATAACATACTCTTCAAAAATTATTAAAATATGACCGAATGCACAAAAATTCGGCCATGGTAATGAACACTAAAATTCAAAATGAAGTTAATTTTTCTCGTCGCTGCCCAGCCCAAAGGGGCTGCCTGGCGACTTACAGACTGTTTCAGCTACTAAAATGAAGATTATTAATTATGTGTATTTAGTTATTGTAATATTTCATTACCTAGTTGATAATACAAGGTGGGCAAAAAAGTCCGTAGAAACCTTTAAAAATTCATAAAAACAGGAAAAATAACCAAAATAGAAACAGTTTGCAGGGTTAGCATCGTTTGGTTACGGTAATTTTTTGACAAAAAAAAACTAAAAAAACAGCTGATAGGTGGCGCTAATATACACAAGTCAAAGAAAAGATACTATAATAACGAACAGAATGCCTTTAAATCGTTTATTACAGCAGTATGCGTTCCACATGACCACCACCACCACAAGGGATAACACATTGCAGGCGAGTCACAAATCCAGCAACGGCAGAGTGTAGCAGGTCCACATACACGGTTTACAACGGTGAACTGGTTGTGGATTACGAGCGCAAGTCCTTATAACCGTCTCATTTGCATATTTCCACCGAAGTCGCTCGTACCAGCACCACCTGTTGTTTTTTTTTTTTTTTTCGTGTCAAAAATATCCCCGTGACCTTTTTAGCGATGCTAACCCTGAAAACTATTTTTTATTTCGGTTATTTTTTCCGGTTTTTATTCATTTTTAAAGTTTCTACGGACTTTTTGCCCACATTATATGTACAGTCGAATCCCGTTATAACGAACGAAGAGACCGGAGAAATCACTTCGTTATAACGAAATTTCGTTATAAAGGAATTCCAGGTTCTTTCATTGTTCCTATGTAAACATATCTGGGGGGATTAGAAAAGTGTTCGTTAAAACGAAATTTTCGCTATAACGGTATTCGACTGTATTACATGTTTGACGGTCGGACTTTATCATTGGCATGACTCGTACAAGTCATGAAGAGGTCATGACGTCTTCTTCGGTTTCGTGAAGAAGCTTATGAAGCTTTTATGAAGCTTACTTAGACTTCCAATCTTTTCTAGAATCGAGGGTGAAGGTAACTTGCATAGGTTATAAATTGTGTTCTAATAAATATGAATGAATATATTATTATACATTATACACAATTTAAAAAACACACTAAAAGTAAAGCTTCGAAGAGTAAAATATGATGAGAAAAATTGTGTGAGTACTTCCAGAGTCCATAGAAACTGTCCCCTCACAAAAAAAGGGGTTTAAGAAAACCGAGAAATATGTAAGATGAAGATAATCATATTGTTAATCGCTAATTCTCACCAAAAAAAATTGTCAATTGTTGACAAATTGCTAAATATTGTTATTAAATAAACTCTGGTGATAAATAAAATGCTACGGCACACATGCTTAACCCATGACCTGCGGGTCAAATGTGGCCCTTAGAGTCATCTGATGTGGCCCGTGACCCCCAAACCAAATTCTGCAAAAATGAATTATATGCGGCACATTCACAAATCACTTAGGGAGCGGTGGCATATTTACAGGGCATTTGAGTGAACCATGGCATAAATCCAAAACACTTAAGCGGCCCACGGCACATTTACAGATCACTTAAGTGACCTGCGGTACACTTTCAGAGCACTTAAGTGACCTGCGGTACACTTTCAGAGCACTTAAGTGACCCGCGGCGCATTTGCAGATCAGTTGGTCGACCTGCGGTACGGTTCCACATAACCGTGAAATCGTCGGACGCAGTTTTATATCTACTGAAGTGGCTCGAGACACATTTCCAGATCACTTAACTGATTTGCGGAGCATTCACAGATTACTTAAGTGGAGTGCAGCACAGTTTCAGAGCACTTGAGGGGCCCGCGGTACAGTTTCACATCATCCAATTTACCCGCAGCAGAGTTTTAGATCACTCAAGTGACCCACGCCACATTTTAACACGACTGAAGTGACCCGCGAAGGCACATCACCATCACCTGAGTGATTTGCGGCAATTTACAGATCACTTTAGTGGCCTGTGACTTGTTTTCAGGCCAATGAAATGGCCTGCACTCTCTCAAAGGTTGAGCATCCTTGTGCGACAGCAAATCGGTAGGGATTTGAAATGTATTTGACGAAGAAAATAAATTGAACATGGGAGGTATATGAGATTATGAGATGTTAATAAAAATTGCATTAAAAATTTATTCCATGCCGAAAAATAAAGTGTTTGTGGTTCTCCTCGGGATTATGTCGATTCCAGGACCATCGGACACGGAGCCCGTAGATATTATGATCGTGGGGCTCCTTCGAGTTACGAATAATTCTCACATTTATTTTGCTAGTATATTGTTTGAAATATTTAAAGCAAATATTAAAGGAATACATAAAGAGTAAAAAATTTAACTATTTTTAAAAAAAGTTGTAATAATACATATGTAGGACTCCTCTTCAAACTCCAAGTCCGATGTGGCCACACCTGTCGTACACCTTTGAGGGAGACCGCTCAATTTAATCGAATACTGAATATATTTCTAAAATAAATAGCCATGTTTGTTTTTGCTGTGAAAGAAATAAATCAAAACAGCACGTACTCAAGGCCAGAGCCCTCTCAGCTACTATCCCACCCTGTGTAAGCCACGACAGGCTCTTGAGATAGTCATCTGTCAGCTATCCATATAAAATGCAGCCCAATGCCTGGGGAAGACATGCTATGTGAAGCACATGTTGGAGAAACAAACTTCTAATTTTAGTCATCGATTAGCTAGCTAGTATCCATATACAGGGTGTCCCATCAAGACCATCGATCGATCATTGATCATTTTTGTCGCAACACGGTCACTTTCTGCACACGAGGGCTAATTAGACCGGGACCTACAATTTGCCGATTCCGAACTGCCGGCTTGTTTTTTTTATACTCATCGAGAGGTTGGTGCGCTAACACCTAGATGGGGGGCTCCCTGCGGTAGCAATTTTTTGCTGCGGTCAAGTCGTCGTTTTTGTTGTATCCCATCAAGACCGCCCAGCCTCGCTTGGAATACATAAAAAAAGCCCAAGGAACGACCTGGTACGATCAGGGCCGTCTTAAGAGTATCACGGGCCCCCGGGCCAAGTGGTTTTTCCGAGGCCCTACCTGGTAAATCCTAGAAAATTTCAACCGGATCTCATTTTTGTGAGGCCCCTCTTCTCTTGAGGCCCCCGGGCCGTGCCCGGGTGGGCCCATGCGTTAAGACGGCACTGGGTACGATCTGGATACATAGTTTTCGAGAAAATGCGAAAGAAAAGTATGATGTCATATCCGGTGCAAGGGGAAAATTTTTTTATTAGAAACATGAACATGATCCACGGCACGCGCATGCATGCCTCGATATGCGCAGTAGACATTTTGAACATATTCCTATGCAAACATATGCAAATACCGATGCGTTCATGTTTCCAATATAGTTTTTTTTCCCTTGCAACCGGATATGACGTCATACTTTTCTTTTGCATTTTTCTCGAAAACTATGGGTCGTATTGGGCATTTTTTATGTATTCCGAGCGAGGAATCTGTCTGGTGGTCTTGATGGGACACCCTGTATAATGCAGTCCAATATGAGTGACTTTAAAAAAATCTCGCCACAAGGAGCCACGGGCCTACAACGACACAATAATTCAATCATTGCATTTCCCTCATAGTTAGAAAACTTGATGGCAGATAGCTGCACTCTACACATAACAAGCATTACATAGTAATGGACTTCACGTTAGGTTCACAACACGTACATGCACATTCCAACATCAACCAATCAATTCGTTAGAAATTCCGCAGAGAAATGTTGACGAGGTGCATGTGTAATACAATAGTAGTAGTATGTGAAGCATGTGCAGAAACAAATTTCGAATTTCTCTCAGCTTTTTCTCATACATGGGCTGCGTTCGTATGAAACAAAAACATTCATGTTTATGGCTTCATGCATGGCAACACCAAGTTTTCTATCTCTCAGGTCCCTACACCTATTTTCATTTAAATGGATTATTAATATACAATTCGGGGGGGGGGATTTCTGGTAATAACTAATATTGAAAAGGGGGATTTTAAAAAAGTGCAATTGGTTTGAAGTTCTCACTGCTCCATTATCTAAGTTCTACATAATGTTATCTCTGAAATTCACGAATAAACTTAAAAAACGTAGAAATAGACATTTATGGCAGGAGAAATTCAAAAAAGACATTTTTACAAAAAAAAAAAGTTCGAAAATGGGCGGAAAAAGGAATTTATGACATCTTGCCTCAATTTTCGGGCTCTTACTATTACTGTATCATCTACTACTAATTAACCGTGCACGAACCACATACACATATATGCGTGGCCCTAACGTGTTTATGTTGTCGGAGTTGTGCTTGTTTCGTTTGCTACTGATACTGCCATCTATCGTTCATATTTGATAACGGCACAGGAATTTTTGTGTTATGTGAATATCGTGTTGAAGGTCTACGTGCTCTCTGCGTCTCGAACGTACCAGCTGCCTGGGTGTGAAGCCTCGTGCTGCTCCTAAAGAAGAGACTTGTGGGAGGCTGACAGGGCTTTACCATAGGAGACCCACACAATTGTTTACCAAGCAGAATGTGCGTGACCATACTCCCTGCTTTTGAAAAGATTGTTCAGTTTTTTGGTCTAGACTCATTTAACCGCTCTTAATATTATGCCAGATAACTCACAATTCACATACAAGTAGCTGTTCTTGTTGATGAGTCACCATTACTGCCACTTATCCTGTAAAGAAGAAGTATAACGAGGTGACTTTTATTTAAAAAGGGGTCCCCCCCCCCTCTTATTTAAAAGTGGAGATTAGTTGGGTGAGTGATCAACCAAGTGACCTGAGTTTGTATGTGAGTGACTAAAAGAGAGCAATCTAGAGAGTTTGCATGCTCATGAGTGACAAAAAGAGTGATCTAGAGTTTGCATGCCCATGAGGGACCAAAGGAGTGATCTAGAGAGTTTGCAATCCCGTAAGTGACCAAAACAGTATGCGAGCATGTGAGTAATTAAAACAGTGTGCAAGCATGTGAGGGACCAAAACAGTGGGGAAGCATGTGAGGGACCAAACGGTGACCTAGAAAGGAAAGGATCAGTTCAAGAGGAAAAGAGTGACGAAAAAAACTGACCAAAAAACACAGCAACGTTTACAGCTAGGCAAGTTTAAGAAATAAATGGTCAAGGAAAGATTAGGATGAGGGAAGAGTGGCAATATTTTTGTAGCCCACAGTCATCTAAATCATGAATCCTTCTCTGATCATGTAAATTTTTTTTTAAAAAATTGGTTTCAACTAAAGCCTAAGCTGCTGCTCCTTATGACCTGCCACACCCCTTGCGCTATTTTCAAAGCCGCCCTTGATGGCAACAAATTCGATAACGGAAGTTTTTATTTTTGTCGTTTTCAAATTACTGTTTTAAATCCGGGGGTTTATTGCGCAGAATCTTTAGACTCATAAATCCAAAATCCTCACACACGCGCACTACGTCTATACATCATTTCTGTGAATACTAATCACTCATAATAATAATGAAATAAAAAAACTCTCTCGGAAGTTATTATCTTTTCTTCCGCCAAATGATTCGCGTGTTCGATTCCATGCCACGCCATTTTAGGTATCCATCCTTATATATGCACCAATGATGACGATCACCTTATCTCATCTTAATCGGGTATCCTTCCTTTAACGAACGCTCTTTTTAATCCAGCTGATAACTAGTGATGTCACGAGATAATAGTGATATAATGGTAATAGTAATGATAAGTAACTTGAAAAATGAAAGAAATAGCGGATGCTTCCGGATGAAACGCTTGACCGCAGCCTCATCTTCTTCTTAGTCCTTTGAGTGAAGTTAGAAAATCAGATATAAGAAAGATTACATTAACTCCTTTTGTTACAAACTCTTCCGAAATTTTAATAAGCTCTTTGTCCCTGTTTTGTTGGGATGTCTGTCGGTAGAGAGTGACCAGAAGCTGGTCATCATGACACTTGTTGAATTTCCTAACTTTATACACGGTCAAACTCTGTTGGAATGACATCTCGGCTATACCGTCAATAACTGACATGCTGATTCCTATCGAGCAGCGTTTCTCAACCTTTCTTAACCCGAGGACCTGTAATATGTATGAAAAATGCAAGGGCAACTAACTCAGACCGTAAGGGGTGAGGCTATATGACCTGTATTTTACGGCATGTTTCTTTATCTTTTACCCACTGCCTCATTCAATTAATCTTATTTGAATTTTTAATCTGTACAAAAATCGTAAATAAAGATAATTTTCATAATTTGTGAATAGCATTATATATATATATATATATATATAAATGTATATATAAGATAATTATGACTATAAATATTATTTCAAATATTTATCATGTTCTGTTTTTTTATGTGAATAACATTTCAATTCTATGAGATTTCCCAGTATCACTGCATTCAATACCCATTGGATTAATTTTCATCAATTTAACCAATAATCTGTGAATTTTCAGACTTATGACAATAATTGTTCTGGGAACAATTGTCAATGTCACGTAATTTGTGGTATCTAAGTTCCATGTTTCCCGCATTGTTTTCAATGAAATATGGTCACCAGATCAACGTTTTTTTTTTCTTTTTTTCTTGTGGAATGCATTATCGTTTACAGTGATTTGCAATTGCCTTTATATTTCCTCGAGTTTCGGCAGTTTCAGCAACGGTTGGAAATTTTGCCAAAATTTCATTTTTGGTGACAAATCAAATTTTGGTGAAATATCAATTTTCAGTATTTACGGGATCAAAATTTCTGATACTTTTCCTCGATGAAATATATAAGGTCACGGTGAATTATTACGATCTATTTTTTTTTTTTGGGCCTATAAGAATATTAATAATAACTGTTGCATACATTTGAATAATTTTTAATTAAATTGCCAAGTCTGCCTGTTTAAATTAATTTGTTTTTTTTATACTAATTTCTGAATCATCTTCGAAGACCAGAGGTGGTCAAAGCATCATAGGTTGAGAAGCTAAGCCATAGAAAATGATGTTGATAATTAATAAGCTTTGATTATTAATATAACTATAACGTCGATTGAAAGCGCAGCGATCTTGGATATAACGGCACTGTATGACGCTTTTGCAATAGCGTCTTCCTAAGAAATTTCTCACTGTAACACTAGAAGTACCGGAATCTCCATACCACCTTAAACAGTGGTTCTCAAACTCTTGTCACCCGTGGTTCCTTTGCCCAAGTCATGGTTCCTCTGCGGCTCTTCAGAATAGTTTAATGGATATTTTCACTTATAAAAGCACCACTTCAAAGCATGAATAAGAACACAAGTCAGTATCTCCTGCTCACCACGACGCCCTTGACAAAGGTTGGTGACGCTCCTAGGAGTCGCGACACACACTTTGAGAAACACTGCCCTAGAACTACCGTAGCAGTCTTTTTGACCACTATAGAAAAAATACATGGGACAGATGTTTATGTGGATTTATTTTAGATTAAAACAAGTGTCATAAGAATTAAGGTTACTTGTCCTGAAATATGGTATGGTATCTTATAGGCATTTTTTGACAACACGGGGTGGGGGTGAGGCCCAAGATCGTAAAAAAACATTGTTTACATCTTTCGAATTTATATTGCGTATTATATTCATTGATTTCAAAATTTCAGAATGTAAATTACTCTGTGACAAGCGAGTGACACCCCACTCTCCCACTCAGGAGTTCCGATAAGGCAAAACAGTATAGGGTTACTGGGATAACAAACATCTGGCATATGAAGGAATTCAATGAAGGGTACATGCATTGCTTTAAATGTTCATGAATTATTGAGCACCATTTTGCCGCTTTTGTTTTCAAGTGGTTACAACAGACATACCGTTTTGTTTTGTATAATGAGTCCAAATACTACGGAAAACAAGGGTTCTGTCTGATAAAATAAGGAATCTAAGATCACGGTACAGCCTTTACTCCCACATAGTCGATCTTTTGACACATCGACCTGGGCCTGCAGCAGCAAAATGCATTTTTCCTCTTATCATCACTTTTTTCTTTCTTTATAATAACATTTTCATGATTACCATCAATATTTTTTATTACAATGTATGATATTTCATTATTATAGCATGTGAAGTGACTTTTTGAATTAATTTTTTTTACATTTCAACTTGTTTTTCTGATTAAAATCTAGTTAAGAATTGACCTTTTTGTTTATATATGGGAAAATCAACTGATGACGTCTTGAATATTTCATGAAAATACCAATTAAAAACAATAATTATAAAAATTGTCTTCCATTTCTGTGGATTTTAAAATTCCGTTCTTGTGCCGGAAAGTCGAGTGTAATGCTTATTAATGTCATGCGGATAGTCCTGAATGCGAAAGTTTTTTCTTATTCGGGACATCAGGCTCAAGTTCACGAGTAGTATCTGACACTACTAATTATCGTCATCATGAACCTCGATAATCTAAAAATATGACGAGTAATGTGTGATAATGTGTCAAGTTCAAGACCAGAACCAAGGTCTTTTCTTATTCTACAGAAGATCGTTGAAAACATTTAGTTCTTCCTCAACACGATTTTTTTTCTTTCGAATTAAGAGTAAATAACTGTTTTTTTAACTGTTTTGACCCGATTTTAGTTCATTAAAGTGTTTGACAAAAACAGTAATCATCATTTTTTTTTCTTTTGTTATTATAGTATCCAACAAGTAGTATTATAATCGATATAGTTATTTCCATTATATTTCTAGTCATGTTTCTTTCTTGTTTTATAATTTAAAAGAAAAGCACATCGATGTACAATACTTACGAGTTTTTCTTCTTTTCAATACTTACCTATAGCGTAATGATGAACTTGTTTCTATCATTAATAACTTTTATTTTGGTCTTCTGCAAACATCTTAAGAAAACACTTTGGAGACTAGAAACATTTTTAAGACTAAAGAAATTTTTAGAAAACGTTTTGAAAGAGATTAGAAAACATTTTTTTGAGAGAGACTATAGAAACATTTTAAAGACTAAAAACATTTTGAGAATAAGCATTTGAAAAAAAATACTTCACAGACGGAAATACTTTTAGAAAACATTTTAGACAACAGAAATATTTTAGAGTCTAAAAACTAAAGATTAAAAAAAAAATTAGTGACTATAGGATTATTTAAAAGTAACAGGAAAGACTAAAAACATTTTTTACACATTTTATAATTTAAAAAAGTTTTTAAACATTTTATAGTATAGAAAAATTTTTAGTCTCAAATTAATTTCTGAAAAAAAGATTTAGTCTATATAAGATGTTCTAAAAATTTTTCTATACTATAAAATGTTTAAAAACTTTTTTAAATTATAAAATGTTTAAAAACTTTTTTAAATTATAAAATGTTTAAAAACGTTTTTAAATTATAAAATGTTTAAAAACTTTTTTAAATTATAAAATGTTTAAAAACTTTTTTAAATTATAAAATGTGTAAAAAATGTTTTTAGTCTTTCCTGTTACTTTTAAATAATCCTATAGTCACTAATTTTTTTTTTAATCTTTAGTTTTTAGACTAAAATATTTCTATTGTCTAAAATGTTTTCTAAAAATATTTCCGTCTGTAAAGTATTTTTTTTCAAATGCTTATTCTCACAATGTTTTTAGTCTTTAAAATGTTTCTATAGTCTCTCTCAAAAAAATGTTTTCTAATCTCTTTCAAAACGTTTTCTAAAAATTTCTTTAGCCTTAAAAATGTTTTTAGTCTCCAAAGTGTTTTCTTAAGATGTTTATAGAAGACCAAAATAGAAGTTAAATAAGATTATGAAAAAGTCTAATAAGTTGTCAATCACTTTCATATACAATTATGAAGTGTCTTTTTAAGGGATGTCAAGCATTCTGATTTTTTCTGGGCCACATTGGAAGGAGAAGAAATACTGTTGCGGGCCGCAATGGGGTACGAAAATTGTTTTGTTCCACTCTCAATATATATACAAACGTGATAATGAGGATTTTTTTTTCTCCCACTTAATAAATTTTTGTACCCACTGAATTTTTATTCTGATATTCTTAAAAAAAGGGAGTCTAAAAATTTTTGTAGAAGGTATAGTAGAGACTCTAGAAAACATTTTACTCTCTGTCTAAAAATGTACTATTTTCTTTTATAAATTCACAGATAACGTGATATTATAAAAGTCTCTAATACGTTATTAATCAATTCGATACACAGAATATAATAAGGGATATCAAACCTTTGGAGGCTTCTGTGCCACATTAGAAGAAAAGGTGCTGTTGCGGCCGCAATGGGGGACGAAAAATTGGTTTGGGCCACATTTTAAATATAAACGATAACTGAAGTGGGTTTTTTTATGTATTTAATGAATTTTACTACAATGCGCACGTACGGGACCATAACTAGGATTGGGGAGTAGTTTAGTTTTTCCGTCCCCTCCTCATTGTAAAATTCAATTATTTTATAATGGTGTTCATGTTAACTCCTAAAATTTCCCAACCGGAGCGGTTGCCCCTTTTCTCCTCTCCAGTTTCATTCCTACGCACGTGACTGAATTTTTATATATTCTAGTGTTCTTTGAAACATGTATAAGAAGCATTTTAGAACTTAAAATAAAAACTTAGGGATATTTAAAAAAAAACATTTTACAGCGTGAAATCGTTTTAGAAAAAGTAAAACATTTTTAGAAAAGATTTTAGAGAATAGAAACATTTTTTGAAAACATTTTAGAGACTAAAAAAGTGTTTCTTTTAACATTTTAGAGACTAAAAAGATGTTTTGAAAACATTTTAGTGTATAATATATTTTTTGGAGAGAGCATTTGTTGCGAGCACAGTCTTCTATAAAGCATTTTCAGAAACAGTTTAACAACTAAAAGTGTTTTTAGAAATAATTTAGAAACTAAATTTTTTTTTAATGAAATATTAGTAGTTTGAAAACTGGAAAAACATTTTAATTCGAAAACATTTAAGAGTTCAGAAACATTTTGGAGACTAAGAACATTTTTTATTATCTTTCATTAATTCATGAAAACATTATTCATTTATTTATTTATACAATTTTGCTTATCCGAAGCATGAATATATGTATTTTATGTTATGAAAATCTAAGTACTATAGTTTTATCAGTGACTTCCATATACAATTATAAAGTTTCTTTATAAGGGATGCCAAACCTTTCGGGTTTTGTGTGCCGCATTTCAAGAAGAAATGCTGTTGCCAATCACGTGGGGGACAAAAATTCCCAATTCGCTACTTGATGTTCTTTTTTTATAGATGTTTTAGTTTTAGTTTCGAAATCTATATCGTTAATGATCAAGCGATTGGTCTTTGATTTTATTTTTCTGTTATCCTCTGGCCCGAAGCTTGAAGGGAAAACACGAGAGCGAAGTTATTTTAACGGTTTTGTTTTTATTATTTATTTTGTTGTCTTTCCTGTTTGTCCTGCAATGCGAACATAATACTATGATATAGCGGAAGAATTTTGCTTTCCTTTTTTTTTTCTCAAGTCATTAGTGTTTGTGGTAAAGAGTTCACTCGTTCGATGGAACTCCAAAGACCCTTAAGGCATGATTCGGAAGTTTAACCTGCCGTCAAAATGATGTATTATTATTGTATCTTGAGACAACATCAGTTCAAGAAGCCAGGGAAAGAGAGGAAAGACGACTAAAAATAATACGGAAAAGTCGTAAAAAAAATTCACGTATTTCTTTTCTTTTTGAATGGAAATTTTTAAGGAAATCATCAGCATTTATTTTTTTTTAATATAAATTTTTTTTTTAATTTTATCGATCGTTAAGGAGATTTTATTTACTTGTAGGGGATATTATATACCAAAAATTTTTTAATTCTTTTCTATCATAGCGTGAAATCGTAATCTGGTAAAGACCTGTTTTTATTTTAAAACAGCGGTTCCCTAGATATGGTTCACGTGCCCCCCCCCCCAGGGGGTACATGTCAGGCGACAGGTAATTCGAGAGCACGCATAAAATAATCAGCAATGACGGAAACAACGAGTAAAGGAGAAAAGTCTAAAACAGTTGTTACGGCACAATATTCAAGATATTGTTCAAGTTTCCTACACATTTCTACGACTACGCAAAACTTCTACGCATATCTTAGGAATACTTACGTCCCTAAGTATTTCTAGGGATACGAATGCCTCTTGCGCATTCCAAGGGATGAGTCATCGACAAAGATTGATTGAACATTGTATTTCTAAACATACGCTCTTTCTTTAGTGTATGTCAACATAGAATAAATCCTATGTGTGTGTGTCTATGGGGTAAGCAGATATTCTACGCATGTTTATGGACACGCAAGCCCCTCCATTCGCATTTCAAGAAGTGAGAAAAATTTTTACGCATTTCTATAGATACGCAGGCTTCCTATGCATTTCAAGGAATGAGCACATACAGACTTTCTACGTAATTCAATTACTTTTCACTTTAAAAGCACTAAATTACTTTTCCTACGTATTTCAGAACTTTAATGAATGCTCTAGTCTCATATATGTAGTATATGTAGGAGACTAGTATACTCTAGGCGTATACTAGTCTCCTACATATTTCTAAGCACACACAAGTCTCCTGTGTATTTCTAAGCGTAGGCTCATGTTTACGTAGCGTATTTCTATAATGAGTCCCATCCGCATTTCGAAACATGCTTATCTCATATACTTCTACTGCTGATCCGGGTTGTTTCGGACTAGTTCTTGGGTACCCAATCAACTTAATCAGTAAAATACGGGATTGCTCTGATTGATGTGACAGTGAAAAAAGTCAAAAACTAGAACCACAGGTGGAAGAAAGTATTTAAATTGGTCCTTTGTTGAGCTGAGTTTGATTTTGCGCGAATGAAGCGAGTCCATTAGTTTGACCATCCCTCAGTGCATGAAATTTATTTCACTTAGAAAGAAAGTACTCAAAACATTCCGTAAACGATTCTGAAGTCATCGCAGGAGACAATGGGTTGGAAGGCCACTGTGTAGTTGTGTGATCATAGTGGCAGACTCGAGTTCGAGGACCCAAGTTCGACCCCCACCGGCGGTCGGCTGATGCTGGTTTTCTGTAGTTCTGGATTTCGAGCCGCAAATGCGAGCCAATCTCCGTGTTAATAAGTCTCAGCACACAGAGTAGCAGCCTTACAACGGTACAAATATTCAATCATTACACTTCACACGTGATTTGAACATAGATGGCGGCACTAAAAACTCACACACAACTCTATATACGCACTCAGATTATTAGGTACACACAAACCGCCGGCACAGCTGACTCGGTAGCAAATTACCTGTGTTTGATACAGATAATTCCCAGGGCTATAGACCGGAGTTTTCCTCTGTTTGAACGTAAGAAATGCATTGGAAGACACCGGTGAATTCTAGCCAAATCGGAGTGATTTCCATTCAATTTATGGACTTAATATTTCTTTACGTTACTATGGAGATGGTGGCAAACATTTGCCACCGCCTGTGAATACATCGGCACCCGACTTGATCGGATATTAACGATTACAGCACACAATATCCGATTATGCGGGGAAGCAATCCAATTGTCATTTTACAACGTTAGTATAGTTTGTACATTGAAAATTGTAGGATCAATATTAATAAAGCTTCCCGAATAAATCAAACATGAAATGAAAATTGTGTATAATTGCAGAGCTGAGATATATATATACCTATTGACTCAACAGAGAACAAAAATAAAATAATTCAATTGAAGACAACTTGAATACTTGGAGGCCAGTACCTACTCCGGAATGTATTTATCTTCACTCTAGTAACAAATTTTCCATCAATTCCAAATGGTTCATTCAATAAAATGTGTATAGCGGCTGATGTGTATCAGCAGCTGAAGCGTAATACAGTCGAATCCCGTTTTAACGAATACCGTTATTGCGAAAATCTCGTTTTCACGAACGCTCTTCTAATCATCCAGATAAATACATACATAGGAACAATGCAGAAACATAGAACTCCTTTATAACGAAATTTCGTTATAACGAAGTGATTTCTACGGTCTCTTGGAGTTCGTTATAACGGGATTCGACGGTATTCGATTAAACGGGGAAAAGTAGTTGAAATCATCATATTAAGCGGGGGAACTTTAATATCGTCTCTATGGGAGAAATTTTGGTGCAGGAGGATTCTATCCGTTATCCGATTAAGTTGGGGCCGACTGCGATTCTGTTAAAAGAGGCAGCTTACCTAAAATTTAGATGCGTATTGCCGAATATACTGATACAAGAGAAACACATTCCTCAAATTATATTCATACATATAAATACGTTTACGTATTTGGTTTTCAGGATCAAGGTCAAAGGCGGGAGGGGAAGAAATGATATTACATTAAAAGCTGTGTAGTATTGACCACACCCAACACATCTCTCACTAAGATTTAAATCATAAACCTCTCCGGACGTTTCCAAAGCCCACGCTCGGACCTTCTTTCTTGGCTGCTGTTATTATCTAAATTGGCCAAAAGACTTTCACTCCTTTTTCTCTTTCCAACATTGGCTTAAAACATTTTCGCCGGCATAAAAAAAAAAAAAGGCCACTTCCATTCCAACCCGAATAGGTAATTTTATTTTATTTTTTTCTTTCACATGCTTCCCAATAGGAACCGATTGGTTTAAACGATTTCTTTTTAAGGCCTTAACCTTGACTTTACAGGAGTCAAGAAACCTCATTACTTTTATTATATACATTTTTTCTTATTTAAAGGCTTCTCCACATTTGCAATTCGAAAAAACAGCCTCTTTCGGGCCCTTCACGACCATAATAAAATGTACATATAAAACCAGAGAGCTGGGGGGAAGGGGGGGGTCTCTTTCCAGCACTAACCCCTTGTATCTTGACTACTAAACACCTTTCGGCCTCTATACAAGTGTCCTAAGTAATCCGAAGAGGAGTCATATAGTATTTGGCCTTTTCTCCTTGGTGAACGTTAACTTAATTACCGATTTTCAAGGGTGGTAGAGGCTCTTGAAAGGTTGTCAGCCCTCTGAGTTCCCTGTGATACTTTTCTTTTTTTTTTGAGTACGCTATTATTACATAGACAGAACATTACTTTTACTCTCTGTACATTGTATGAAGTTGCATATAGTCGTGCAGTTAGTGCCCTCGAAAATTGAGCAGTAAAAAACAGAAATAATAATAATAAAATAAAATTATTCATCGCTGTTCTCTGACCTATACCGTGACTTGAAGCTGTTCACCGCTCTTTGATGACTGAGGTGCTTTTTTTTCACTTTTTTTTACTACTTTAAACTCACTGTATGCTGTGAGAAAAACGTCCTAAATTGTTGAAGAGCACCTCTTAACTTTATCCAAGCGTGATATCATGTTAAATAGTGGAAGACTAATGTAATACGGAGAAGAGATTTTGAACTTTTTCCCGACCTATAATGATTGGAGTGATCCGTCAAAAGACTTCGATAGGGCTACTTACTTGATTTTTGTAGTACGTAGTTGTACGTAAAAGAATGTTGCTTTAATCACATCTGTGGAATTTGATCAGTTTGGTAAGAGATACAGTAGATGCCGCATATTAGAATCACGGATAATGTTATTTTTTCCGGAATTGTTATCATTTTTGCTAAGTACGGAGCGGACCAATATCGTAACATGGATAAAAATTCGTTTCTAGTTATCAGAACTTCGGTTTACGTTATCGTTGTTTTTTCTTCGAAAGTTTTTCTTTTTGCATATTTTAAAGCTAAGGTTGATCTCCAAGCTCATCCCCCCCCCATATATTATCATTATTAATCTGCAAGACTATGTAGGAGGGGGGTCAGAAGGCTCCCTTTTTTTAACAAAAAATTTCCGGCTTTTACTCGATTTACAATGTTCTATAATCGGGATCCGGAAAATTCGCTCCTGACAACGCACCCCTGGTACGATCAAAGCCTCCTAGATACTACTACTACTTCTAGGAGGCTTTGGTACGGATTCGATCCTAGAAATTTACACCGGACATTTCTCCTGCACTGACCATACGAGTGACCAAGTAAGTGACTGACTGTGTGAGTGACCAGATGATTGAGTGAGCGACCGTATTAGGGGGTGAGTCGCCAGATAATTGTGTGTGTGATAGTACGACTGGCCAAGTGAGTGACTGTATGAAAAAGTGTGAGGGATTGTATAAAAAAGTGTGAGTGATTGTGTGAAAAAGTGTGAGTGATTGTATGGTTGAGTCAGTGACTGTTTGAGCGACCAAGTGCATGACCGTATAAGAAACTGTATTAATGATCAAGTTGGTGGCCATATGAGTGACCGTATGAATGATCAAGTTAGAGACAGTATGAGTGACCATACTCACTTGGTCTCTCATAAGGTCACATTCTGTCACTCAGTCATACGGTCATCCACCTACTCACTTGTCTACTCATAGGTCACCCCCCCCCCCATATCTCAGTCAAAAACCCTCATTTTTCGATTCTGGAAAGACCTGTGTACTCTGCAAGAATGCTTGTTCTGATTTATAACTAGGTTTATCCAATGAAAAATTATAAAAGAGCTGAAAATTTATTTATTTTACGTCAAGATGCGAAATTTTCCTGGTTAAAAATTCAACGTTGATCTGTTTTCGCCTCATAACTTTGAAACTACCGACAAATCGTAAGTCATTGGAATGTTTTTTGCAGTCCTAAGTGGGAGAACTGTTCTTTTCTTTTAAACTTTGAAAATCCGTTGAAAAATGGTTGAGGTATTTCCTGTTTACTAAAAGGATCATTGTGATTTCAAAGTTTAATTTTTCGTGTACAGTTAGGTACTTGATGGATAACTATGAATGTGTTTATAAGTTACACTTTCGCGTGATAATTTTGACTGAGATAGCTACCTATATATATATAGCGCAGAAATCGAATCAAATTTTAAAAATATTCCAGAATCTCCCCACACACATTTTACCCCATTGGATTTTCACATATATTTTTACCTTACTTAACAAAAATTACTCCTAGTATCCCAACAACGTCCTTTTTATCTAGATGGTTTTCTTCATGCCCTATAAAAGTATCAGAAGTCTTGGAAGATTTTTGTGAAAAAAAGTTTTGTATCCTCAGAATAACATGTTGAATTTCGGCCTTCCAGAAAAACATTTTTCAATTCTGAAAAAACATGTATGTAAACATTACTATTTTCATGTATACCATAAAATAACCAATAAAAAAAATCCAAATGAGTGTGCAATAATTTTGTTCACGTGATATAAGCATGTTTCGAAATGCGGATGAGACTCATTATAGAAATACGCTACGTAAACATGAGCTTACGCTTAGAAATACACAGGAGACGTGTGTGCTTAGAAATATGTAGGAGACTAGTATACGCCTAGGAACGTGTAAGAGACTAGAGGATTCATTAAAGTTCTGAAACACGTAGGAAAAGTAATTTAGTACTCTTAAAGTGAAAAATAATTGAATTACCTAGAAAGTCTGTATGTGCTCATTCCTTGAAATGCATAGGAAGCCTGCGTGTCTATAGAAATGCGTAAACAATTTTCTCACTTCTTGAAATGCGAATGGAGGGGCTTGCGTGTCCATAAACATGCGTAGAATATCTGCTTACCCCATGGACATAGGATTTATCCCCCCTCCCCATGTTGACATACACTAAAGAAAGAGCGTATGTTTAGAAATGCAATGTTCAATCAATCTTTGTCGATGGCTCACCCCTTGGAATGCGCAAGAGGCTTTCGTATCACTAGAAATACTTAGGGACGTAAGTATTCCGAAATTTCTGTATTCAAAGTTTGTCGCTGAACTCATTTAGTTAGTTGAGAACATCCATAAATCGAAAAAAAAATGTTGTATGTCATGTTGTCATCATAACGTATGTAAATACTGTATTTAAGGAAATGTTGATTCTTTTAAGGAATTTCCTAAAGTGAATTGGAAAAAAAAATATTCACTAAAAAATGGCTGAGATATTCCATTCTTTCTTGAGCAATTCAGCAGTTTTATTAGCTTCGGAGTGAGAAGGTGTTGCTGTACATACCTGTTAAACCTTAGAAAAACATGCTTACCTTTCTTAATAACTGTTATAAGTTCAGTAAAAGAGAGAGAGGGGTGTGGTTTGTAAACAGACAAAAATGGAAAAAAACGAAAATATAAATAAACTTTATATAGCACTTTATTACATTTATTACCATAAAAAATCAAAACTACAAAAAACATTCCAATCACTTTTTACGATTTGTCGATAGTATCAAAGTTATGAGTCGAAAATAGATCAACGTTGAATTTTTAACCAGGAAAATTTCGCATCTTGACATGGAATAAATCGATTTTCAGTTCATTTACAATTTTTTTATTAGGTAAACCTAATTATAAATCAAAACAAGCATTTTTGAGAGTACACAGGTTTTCCAGAATTAAAAAATGATGGTTTTTGACTGGGATATATAGGGGGAAAAATCACTTGAGACAAAAAGTGCTCGGTGGCCATCTTTGACCCGCAGGTTTGGATGGAAGCGCGCACATGAAAAATTAGTGGACTTTTCTACATATATCTAGGAGCTAATCTTGAAAATTTCATCTAGTTATGAATTTGTGCGCTACAAAATCCTAAATTTACTGGGCTAGAGTTAGTAGTAGTAGTTATAGTTGAAAGCGTGTTTCCTGGATGCCAACGGTTGCAGAGGTATCCGCTATTTATTTTCCATTTATTTCCCGTTTATTTCTCCATTATTTTCGAACAAAACCTCATGAGTCTTATTATACTAGACTGAACACGTATTTCTGTAAACAGTTCTTTTTGGAAACTAGGAATAGATTAAGTAGTAGATTAGTCTGCAGTAATTAACGGAACAAGAATTCTAGAATCAGTGAGAATTCGTAATTAACGGAACAAGAATTCTAGAATCAGTGAGAATTCGTAATTAACGGAAGAAATATTCTAGAATTTTAACGGAAGAAACTTTCTAGAACTAACGGAAGAAACTTTCTAGAACTAACGGAAGAAACTTTCTAGAACTAACGGAAGAAACTTTCTAGAACTAACGGAAGAAACTTTCTAGAACTAACGGAAGAAACTTTCTAGAACTAACGGAAGAAAACTTCTATAATTAACGGAAGAAACTTTCTAGAACTAACGGAAGAAAACTTCTATAATTAACGGAAGAAACTTTCTAGAACTAACGGAAGAAAACTTCTATAATTAACGGAAGAAAACTTCTATAATTAACGGAAGAAAAATTCCAAAATCAATGAGAATTCAGAATTAACGGAAGAAAAATTCTAGAATCAATGAAAATTCAGAATTAACGGAAGAAATAATTCAATTTCTCTCTATTTTGAAAATTCAGAACCAATAAAAAAATAATTCCAGAACCGAAGAGAAAATATAGAATTAGCAAAATTAATAATTTGCATTTGATGAAAATTCAAAATTAACGGAGGAAAATTTTCCAGAATCGATGAGATTTAAGAATTAATGAAAAAAAAAAATTAATTCGAGCATTGATGAAAATTAAGAACTAATGAAAGCATTAATTTAAGAACTGGTGAAAGCTTCCAGTAATTTACCGTGAGTGCGGGGCCCGCTGCGACATCACCTGTCGCACACCCCTAAGGGTGGCTCTGCCCGAATGCCGTAATAACTTGGTTCGACTGTGTGTACAATCGTTACCATAAAATTTACTAACAAATCAATAGTCACGAAGCGTAAATGGCTACTGTGCGTTTATGGACAAGTAGAACAAATGAACTCATCACCATTTCACCTATAAATTAATATCATCTGCGATCGTGGTTATCCCGCCGGGATCAGAACTCAGTCTAGTCTTGTGTCAAAAAGAGATATCGCAGATCCATCGGACCGAAACGTCCGTACGTATCTGTACCAGCCAATAATAATAATAATGCATGCAAAATAAAAAAAAAGAAAAGATATCGTGGTCAGTACATAATTACCGCGAAATACTAGCTTGATATCAGATACCTGCGTTGCATGACCCGCTCGCCACCCGTCGATCATGCATGCATCATGCGAACCCAATCACATCCAGTTTGCGATTCGACTCACGTACCTTTAATATAGTACTTATTTACTCGGGTTCGATATTTCGGCTCGAAATTGGAGTCGCTTTTGTTGTTAGTAATCACATTATATCAACTCAGATGTTATTGTCTTCAACAAATTGTTGTGTTTGTTTTGAACGAACCCTTGAACGAAGAAGATTCGCATCTAGTTGATTTCGAGCGGGAGGGGGGGGGGGTGAATGAAACGAAATGACTGCTTTGTCTGTGTATTCAAGCAGAAGGGCGTTAACACCAATTGGTATCACAGATGTGAGTTTGAGTTGCTTACTAGCCAAAGTGACACTAATAATGGTTTGCAAGTGTCTCAACGCCGATTACATCAACGGACTTTGCTTTGGTTGCTCCGATGACAATATGGAGTACGATTGTGACACTTAATGCGTTATAAGACTGATGGAAAAGTTCGTCGCGTACGGGATATGTAAGGCATTGATTATACACTGAGTGGCCACTTCATTATGACCACCTGATAGTTTTAAGCAAAGGAACTGTGTCGTCTCACTGTCTGCAATTTCGGACATGCAGACTCAAACTCACACTTCCCAATGCAGATTCAGTCAGGAGTGTTTTCAGGGAGAACCGACAAAAAATTATAAAAGAAAAACAATATTTTTGTTCAATCCTTGCATCAAAAAAAAGCTGCAAATAATTTTTTTACTTTCACAGAATATTTTGCTTGCTTTTTTTTTATTACTTGTAAGCATTTTCGTTAAAATAGCACGAATATTCACGAAGATATGGACATTTCTTGAAAAAATTCCCATTCTCATCGCATGTTTTTTACTTATAACTTGTGGAATTTTCCTCCACAATTTTTATGAGACACAATATTTGATAATATGTGTGTGGGAGACACATTAAAATGTAATTTAAAGTGAAGCAATTTAGTATTCGATGAGATATGAGCATTTCAAGTGATTGACTTCCAATTATACGTGCACAGGAAATATCAATTTAATTTTTTGATAATTTGGTTGCCAGATATATAGTGTAACTTATACAAAAATTCCAGTTGAAAGGCATGAAAGTTCAGAAAGATATACGTGATATTGTGAGCTGTAATTTAAGCTACTTGCTGAAAATAGCTGGATGATAAGGGATTTTCTACAAACTGATATTTCAGTTATATACATTATTTGATTATTTTCTTTAGTTTCTTTCATTTTGGCGTCTATGCATGCGTGTTAAGCTTAGGCATTTCTCTCATATAGCACCAGACACGCGTGTTTGCGCATTCACATAATGCTGCAGGATAGTTTTCGAACTAATCAAATGACAGAAAATAATCGAAATACCTATTTGTAGAAAATCCCTTATCACTTATCATCCAGCTATTTTCAGCAAGTAACTGAAATTATTTGTCACTGTATCATCGATATTTTTTCTGAAATTTCACGACATTCAGCTGGAATTTTTACATAAGTTACGGGAGTAACTAATAAGTTTCGTTAACATTTCTTGAAAACTGCATATTATAGACAAAAAAGTGATAAAAATCGCGCTTTTTGCAATCAAAACATTTTTTCTTTTTAAATTTTTTGTTGGTTCCCTGAAAACGCTATTGACCGAATCTGCACTGAGAAGTGTGAGTTCAAGTATTATGTTCACATGCCCGAAATTACAGAAGAGTGTGTGACGCCATAGATCATTTGCTTAAAACTGGCAGGCGGTCATACTCACATACTACTCAGCATATTAGCAGCATGATTCACCCAAGCACCACGAACACGGTTATAACACATTGAAGAGAGAGAGAGAAATTCTGTGAAATTTTGTTTTTACGGGGGGAAGCTGATGTTTTCAAGACCTTTTAACGAAAATTGCAACCAGATGCAATCACGCAATCACATACTGTGTAAAAAGTTAATGATGATTGGGGTGACCATATTTGGTCGATAAAAATACGGGAAATCGGAATCATAAATATGGGGCATCGTCAGTTCTCGCAAGAATGGTACGAATTGTTGGTGAAATTGCCAGTTGTGGACTAGTATCTAACCGTTGATGAGAAATAGAGCGTAGTATGTCTACAATAAATTGAAATGTATTTCATGAAAAAAAATTATCATTGCGCATATGTGAGATGAATGCAGTCAAACTAAGTTATAACAGCAATGAACATTCGAAGAAATGTTGTCGCTGTAACTAAGGTGTCGTTACGAGATGACATTTTAAAAACATTTTTTTGACTAAATATTCAATCAGATTCTGCGTAAATATTGTGCATCGAGTTATTTGGGTGACCATATCTAATAGGGAGACACGAAAAACTGGGATCATAAATATGGGACATCGCCAATTCTCATTAAAAATGTTGCCAATTATTGGCGAAATCGCCAATTGCTGCTTATAGATAACTTTTGGTGAGAAATGTAACTTCACAGCAAGTCTGCAGTGAATTGAAATGCATTTCATGGAGGGGGGGGGGGGAGTTTATCATGTCAAATATTTGAGATGAACATTTGTATTTGGAGTGATTGTATGCATTTATAAATTATGAAAATATACGGGAATTTCTCCAAAAATACGGGTCATGAGGTTACTCTAATGCTGAATGAATTGCTTTCATAAAATAAACGTTTTTTTTTTTTTTTGAACGAGTATATGAGATTGAAATGCTCAATTTTTGCTTATTTTAGGGAATTCTAAGGCCTAAGTTGATGAATGCTGCAGATTACGTCTTTTATCTAAGACGCCATCTTGCGGCAGAAAGGCGTAAAAATGATCCAAATGTTGGATTTCCTGGTGATGAAAACTTATCGGTAGGGATACCGAGACTTTCGTTTCTTCTAAGAAGGCTTGAAGAAGACATACAATCTTCATATTTAAGGTGAGTCCAATTTTTATACTTTGCATCATATCCAATATTATACAGGGTGTCCTTCAAGTCCTAGTCCGGCCTTTATCTCATCAACCGTTCGTCGTAGAGGCATGGTTCCAATTTAAAAAATGCTCAAAATGAGTTAAAAAGTCACCCGGCACCATTTTTTTAGAGTTAAAATACAGAGTGTCACATAATAAATGAAATCTAAATTTAACTACGCCCCCCCCCCGGTCCTCTAACTTTCGATTAGAAAATTGTAACCCTGTCTCTTATGAACCCAACTAAAAAAAAATCTCGTGTTTTTAACCTCAACATCCACTGAGATATTAGAATTCAAAAACCGGGAGAATTGGGAAAGAACAGCATAAAATGAGCTTGTCCTTTAGTTTTTATGCCGTTCTTTCCCACCATTCCTCCAATTTTTGAAATACCTCAGCGAATACTGCTGTTAAAAACACTAGTTTTTTTTTTGGGGGGGGGGGAGGGGGCTCAGAAGAAACAGAGTAGCAATTTTCTTATTGAAAGTTAGAGAACAGGAGGGCAGTATATAAATTTAGATTTTTTTTATTATGTGACACTCTGTATTTCAAGTATAAAAACTGGTACAGGGTAATTAATTCCCTAACGCATTTTGTGCATGGTTTTAAGTTAACGTCATACCTCTAGGACGAACGGATGATGAAATAACGGCCGAATCAGGGCTTAAAGGACACCCGTATATTCACTAACTTAACGCTTTTGGCACTGGTCGTACGAGCCACCTAACGCTTGATTAGCCTTACGATCCTCCCGTATCAAAGTCGGGATTGAACGAATGTCACAAAAATATTCAAGTGCTAAATACAGCCTGACAGGCAGGCCGGTCATTTAGGGGGGAGGGGGCAGCATATACATACATTGAGTATATGTGCTTTCCCCCCCCCCCCGCTAGTTTGAATGAAAAATAGTAAACTCGGAGTCCTTCTTGGTTCAGCGCACGGCGGGGGGGGGGGCACCAGATCCCCCCCAATAATCTCCCACCCATATCCGCCTGATCTTCGGTTTATATTTTCATAGTGCCGATCTTTTCCCAATGCCAACACATTCCGTGTGATTGCATGTTTCTCCTGTCTTCGATTTCCTATAATATTTTCTATCCTTTCATCGATTTCAGCTTCCTGGAAGAGTTCGCTTCCGATGTCCATGACGGAATAGGATGTCTTCTGAATCTTCTGAAGACCTGTCATGGACGCCAGAAAGAGTCCGCCATGTTCCCTTACGCAACTTGTGGAAGAGGTCGGCCTAATCTTGTTAACAAAGGAACGGTGAGTCTGGAAAAAGACTATCAATTTGTTTTTATCCCATATATGCATAGTATATTGTAGCTCGTTTTAGAGACCATCCATTGCAGTCTCTCTCCTCCGTTGTCTTGAGAGAAAAATGTTTCTAGTCTATTCAGCTATAGAAACAGTTGAGTGTGGCATTTTTCTAACCGTGCAGACATTCACCATTACAAGATGGTTTTCCTGTAAACTGTAATGTCTTGCAAACATGTAATCAAATTTATCGCAAGCTTCATGGCAGGATATCTGAACGTCTTCAACCGTTGCAGTTTCGATTTCAAGGACAACACAAATTTCTTTTACGGAACAGCTATTATACGTATTCACAAGCAACGATTTGAAACACGACCTATACAAATAGAGTGCGACCGAAAAATAAAGGAAAGACCTTGTCTTCCGACTGAAATTCTAAAAACTGCTCGTAGTTCCGCTGAAACAAAACGAAACGTTCTGAAATAAACTCGACAGTGCTCGCGTGACACTTCTCTTGGTACTACGACATTCCAAATCATCGTTGTCGGCAGACTTGCCAAGTTTGTCGTCAATTCGGCGAGATTCACAGAGAAATGGATTAATGACTATTTGTCATACTTCATACTATAAGTCATTCTTCCTCTTTTTCGAGGCTTAGTTCGTCCTGGACTGGAGTATGCTGTAAGGTTTTGGAGACCATACCTACAGAGGGACATAGACTTGGTTGAAGGGGTGCAGAGAAGAGCTACGCGTGTCCTTATTGGCACACAGGGCTTGAGTTATGAAGAAAGACTTCATTTTTTGAATATGTTTACATTGGATGAACGCAGGTGTCGAGGAGATATGATCGAAGTGTTCAAAATTTTCAATGGGATGGATAGGATGGACCATGAACTTTTAGTACACCGCCAATCGACTGCTTTTACAAGGGGACACCAGTATCGATTGGTGAGGGACAATGCAAGGTTATGGTGTCGCAGGGAATTTTTCTCCAATAGGGTTGTTAATAAATGGAATAGCTTACCCCCGGAGGTAGTAAATTGTAACACAATTGACACGTTTAAAAAGAAATACGATAAACATGTTGGGGTAAATCGAGAAGCTATCCATTCTTAGAATAAGACAACCATAAGTAATCTTTATGGGCATCGTATAATATTTTATCATGTGTATATATTGTTTGTAATTTGTGTTAATTGCATTTTTAATTGGGTTGCTGTATTTTTGAAACATATGACAACCATATTTTTATGGGCATCTTTTTATCAGCCACCTCGTTGGGCATTTTGCCTGTTGTGGCGTTGTATTTGTATTTGTATTTGTATTTGTACAGGCGAAATATGACATAGTACATGATTAAAAAAAATGACTATTTACGTAATTTTCGTATATATAGGCCTATATAGTATAACAGTGCTTATTTATTATATTTTGAATATAGGAACCAGGGCCGGAGAAATCTATTGCCCTGCATGCCCGGGCCATGTAAAAATTTTGATCGGACGCATATTTTTCTTATCGGGAAATTTCCGAATGACGAGAAACCCTAATTTATACTTTTATGAATTTTTGAGAAAGAGAAACACTTTCTTACTTTCTTCCGCTTTTCTTTCTTTTAGCATCGTTGTACATTTTTCGATTATAAACTAATTCCGAGTTGGAAATTTTTTGTACCATTTTCATGGGTGTGGACTTTCAAATTTGTGCATTTAATCCATTTAATGCATTCGTTCCTTTTGCGATATTCATAGAATTTATAATTAAAATAAGAATCAATTTTTTTCTTCCTTACTGAAAACGAACTCTGTATCCACCGAAAGCAAGAGGAACAAAAACGCAGTATTGATTATGGTATAAGTCAAACCATGTATGGAAAATTTCAACAATTCACCGACAACAAATATCACCGCCACGCAATTTATCGAAAGGAAAATTTACCGACAAGTAATTGGGAGGCATTTGCATCGTCAAAGTGACTGAGTGAGTGAGTGGGAGAGTGAGAATATAAGCAAAAGTGAGCGAGTGCATGAGATGTATACGATGCTGTTGCTGTTGAGTGGTCATATTAGTAAATAGTAGTAAATTTCCCTTAGTCATAGCACCGGAGTTGTGCTCGGTTGGTGAAGTAAGTTATATGTATTCTCATATGGTAACTCACTCACTTGTTCAATCAGTCACTCACACATTCAATCACTTGCTCAATCACTTGGTCACTCATTCACTGGTGACAAACTGTTGTCGGTCAAATTTCCTAGAGGTTAATTGTTGGCAGTGAATTTTCCGTAAATCAAGTAGAACTCTGGGAAATAACTGAAAAAAAACGGTCTCGGATGAAATTGTTTCAGGTCACGTGCACTCTTTGGTCTGACTGACACCAAAGCGCTTGAAGAGGCAAGCAAGTCCCTGCAAGCGCTTTGACTGACACCTCTCTTTGTACCCTCATCTGAACATTTTTTTTTTCGGAGCCAGGAGGCATCCAGACCAGATCGGCCAACGCCTCCTATAACTACATAGATCTAGCTATAGATGGCGTTGCCAAGCTCTTATGGACACATGGGTACCTTCTATTATAAGAAATATTCAAATAAATCAACAGGTAAATCATCGAAATCACGTAAGACGGTGGTCTATTAACAATATTAACACTTGTACAAAGAATCATCGAAAACCACTGCCGCATATTATAATAGGATAAAGAAGGGTGAACGCCGTTTCGCTTGCTGTCAAAAAGTAATGATAAAATCTGTCAAATAATAATTTAGATAAAGGGTTTACCTTGCAAATTCAAGGAAATCGGAGGTGATGGTAAACGAAACGACCCGTTTTCATTTATCATCATAGGGATATACCGACATAGGGTAAGAGAGCGATCAATTCATTTTTCCCCCAAAAATGATTCATCGTGAATCGCAATCAACCTATCCACTTGTAGATAAAACATCTAGAAATTTGGAAAGCTAACCTCGGTTTTTTCGGACAGAATCTCAGCAGAAAGTTGGAAGACCGCTGTTCCAGCATGACTAGACCACCTTATCGCCCACACGAATCATCTCATGAACTGATATTCCACACGGATCATTGCATTATCTCCATCCCTCTCTCAGTGTTACAATACACACCAGGGGTAGAAAGTTCTCAGATTCCCGATAAAAATTAACGAATCTGTAGCATAGTAGTGCGTAGAGTACATCCACACCCTAAAGAAAACACAGTATGTATCTATATTTGATCATTCGGTAAATACACCGGATGCAGAAAGCAGTGAATTTGAACGATGACGAAATCGTGAGGCCAAACTCATCTCTTCTTGGCTACTCTATCATTATATCACTTATCGCCGATTACGTATTCAGTATACTTATTGGAATGTGTAACGAAAAGGATCGCTAGGAATTACTTTGAGGGGGTTAAGGGGGGAGGGGGGGGGGCTGTAAATTCTATCCAATCTCTCTCTCCCAATGAAAATAGTTAAATTGTTAGTTTCAGAATTCGTGGTGGACGGCACAGAAAAACCGTGATTGCGTGGTGGTTTTTTTCGCTGATAGAATAACAAATGCAATTTGGATGATTTCTAGATGATTTAGATGAATAAATAAATTGCTCTCACCTGAATTATAATCTCACTTACCATGAAAATCGTTATGATTGATGCATGATGGGAAGGGATATTACAATTAGTCTTTTTTTTTGTTTGGTTTTTCCTACTATTCTTCGCTTTCTGTTTCTAGGTATTCGTCCAAATCACTGATTGAGCAATAGGTAAAGTGTAGATAGAGTGAAAAGGCTCCGTATAACACGGGTTTCCAGCTGGTGTTTTGCGGAACCCTGGGGTTCCGTGAAAGCTTTTTAAGGGATCCGCATGATCAAACGCTACGGAACCCTTAAAAGTCCCAGAACTCGGAGATCTTTGAAAAAAAAAAACTTTCTTGTTACTGATATTCAGAAAGCTGCTCTTTGTTTTGAATTTTAACGAGGTATTGTGTCGTTTAAAAGAAATCCAGACCACTTGGAGACCAACATATAGAATGTGGAAGCATGTGAGTGACCGAAACAATGATCTGATGAGGAAGAACGAAAACAGCAGGTTATGAAAGCATGTGACCGACCACAAAAGAGTTACTTAGACACAGAAGCATATTTACGGTGTGGGGAAGTACTAGGCGGAGTCCAAGGCGGCTAATTAGGTAGAATGAGTAGTCAAGAAAACTAGGATGGAATGGGGGAATGACAACAAAATTTGTCAAGTCCACAGACACACAAGACTATTAATCCGCATCCGGAGGGGGGGGGTATGTGGTTCTTGTCAATTGCTCGAATTTCAAGTGGAAAAATGAAGCATTTGCCCAAACAGAACCTGCTATTTATCATAGCACCTGATCGATTTATCGTGGAATGCGCCCCCTATTCACCAGACCAGATCGTACTCGGTGGGGTCCATGCAGTAAGACAGCGCTGGGGTAGTTTATTAAAGAATCAGGCGATATATTCTTCTTCAATTCAAAACAAACAAAATGAGTGAAACAACACTCAGTGGTTGATAATTAATAAATACCCTCCGTTGAAAAGCGCTGGAGGTGTGGTTCTGTTTTGATTGGAAAATATTGTTGTTCAAATTGTTGCTGTAGTGGCGCCATCTCTTGTAAACACATGTAAGTAACGTCGCCAAAAATGCGCGAATGCGTCCTCATGGCCAAGTCTAGAAACCTCTCGTAACTCTACGTTTTTTAACGCTTTCTCTCGCATATCGAGTACGTAAATGATAAATAACATCGTTACACATTGGAACTCCTCTGCTGGCTTAAAAAATCCTGCTGAGTGGAATAATTTTTTTTTTCGGTGGTACCGAGGATACTTTTTATTTTCCTGATAGTGGACACCTAGCCCCCACATCCTGTAGCGGGGCCCCTAGGCTCGGATCTTTTGCGGGCCCCTCGGTCAGACTTTTAACGGGCCCCTTCTGTAGCTAATTTATAGCGTGAAAAAGCAAAAAAATGATGATAATCGTCCCGGCCCCCTGGGCTAGAGCCCTGTCAGCTCCCCCCCATGGGGGGGGGCCATGGTGGACACATTCTCTTTTTCACCTGCACAGACCTGATGTTTCTCTGCGCCCAGAATTTATATATCTGCGAACAATGACAAAAAATAATATGCCACCTTATACAATGTAGGGAATTTTTTTCCTGTGCAGTAAAAAACTCTATAAGTATTCTTAGTCATTCTCAAACCCTAAACATGTAATTTGTGAACTTACTGAAACCCGAAAATATGAAAAAATGGTGTCTCTTATTCATCTCTGCTCACTATTAACAAACGGGTGAAAATAAAATTTAGATTGAATATTGGATTTTGGTTTTAATGGCACACACACACACACACCCAAGGACCAATTAGGTCAAACTATGCCAAAACAAATTACCATATAAAAACAAGATTAAAAAAATTAAATAATTTTTATATAAAGGATTTTTTTCAATTTTATTTTAAAATTTTTAAAGTATTTTAAAATAAAATTCTATCAGCCAAAACATGCCTTTTTTAGAAAATACTATACAGTATAGGATGCATTAGTGAGAAACATCATCAAACTGGAACTTTTTCTGCCGCCTATCAAATAAACAAAACAACTGATTCTACGATTGGAATTTGTGGCCGGTTTTTGATTAGTACACTGGTGAAATAAATTAAGAGAATTTGCATATTTTATCGAATTTCATGAAAAGAACTGAACTGAATGTAAAACCACTGCTTCTATACAAAAATGCAAATCTTGTACGTCAAATACGTAAGCGTACACGTGCGTGTAGGCGGAGCCAGTAGAGAAACAGGCTTTATAAGCGCGCGTAAGTTAAGACGCATTTCGTTCGCTGGCACACCTCGGCGAATTTCTTGGTGTTATTTTGCAGCAATCGGTTAATTTCAAATTGTAACAGTAAAAATGAGTAACCACCAACGTTTAGATGATGAATTGTGGGGAGGCTAGAAGCAGGCCAATCTCAAGTCCAGATTTGTAGAGAGTTCAATTTAACGCCAAGCATCGTGTGTAACTTATGGAAACAGTTCCAGGATACCGGATCCATCGAGAGAAAGCCTGGGCAAGATCGTCCAAGAGCCACGACGGCCAGAGAAGATCGCCATTTGTCGATTATAGCGAGGCGTAACAGAAGTGCTACAGCTTCTCAGCTCTCTCGTGACTTGTATGCAGCCACAGGAACCCGTGTATCAAGGGTGACTGTTTCCAAAAGACTTCATGAGAGAGGGTTGTTTGCAAGAAGACCTTCTGTTTGCGTCCCGCTCACTTCTACGGACAGGAGAATCCGTTTATCATGGTGCAGAGAGCATAGAGATTGGAGTATGGATCAATGGGCGACCGTTCTCTTCACTGATGAGTCCCGGTTCAGCCTAAGCACCGATTCTCGCCGTACGTTCATATGGAGAGAACGAGGGACCCGCTACCTACCCTCCAATGTCCGCGAAATCGACCATTATGGCGGAGGAGGTTTAATGGTCTGGGCAGGCATCATGTTGGATGCCGCACACCTCTCCATGTCTTTGAAAGAGGCACTGTGACTAGTGTGAGGTATAGGGATGAGGTCTTGGAGCCCTATGTTCGCCTTTTCAGGGGTGCAGTTGGCCCTGAGTTCATTTTAATGGACGATAACGCGAGGCCACATAGAGCTCTTCTGCTCGACGATTTTCTAGAGAGTGAGGATATTCGCCGGATGGATTGGCCAGCCAGATCTCCAGACCTTAACCCTATAGAGCATGTCTGGGACGCTCTGGGGAGGGCAATTGCAACTCGCAACCCCCTCCGGGAACCATCCAGGGAATGAAAACAGCGTTGCTGAACGAGTGGGACCAATTGCCACAGGAAATGATAAACTGCCTTATTTCAAGTATGAAATCACGCTGCGAGACCTGTATATCTGTAAGAGGGGACCATACCCCCCCCCCCCTATTAACCCAGTTTTTTGTTTATTCTGCAACCGCTGCTTCATACCTTCCGACTCCAACGAGTGTTACGCACGATAATGCGTGTGCATTACAAGTATTGAATGCTTATTTGTTTTGTATTGTATCAATGTATGTACTTATCAAATTTCATTAAAATCGGTACAGTAGTTCTAGAGATAATCGACCAAGTCTGCAAATTCTCTTAATTTCTTACACCAGTGTATGTTTTGATCAATATAATATTAATAGATATTTTTTTAAAAATAATATAAATTAAATAATTAAATTTGGTGCAAAATTTTAATAGTTGATGTTTGTATGTAGTAGTATAGTATTAGTAATATCACAAATTATATATTATTGTAGCGTAAAATTTTTAAAATTGAATTTAATACCGTTTCGCTCTGCCAGAGCTTGTACTGAGCGAGATGGTGGCGTCCGATTTACGAAGTTTACCTGCACGCACTGGGGTGCATCACTGAGATTACTAGTGATTAGGAATTGTGTACTGTTAATACTTTGAGCACATTATCAGCCAATCAGAATCGAGCTACTACGACGACATAGAAACATCACTGTATGCGTAATATGAGGAGGCGATTTCGTGTAAAAAAGCTGGCTGATACATTTGGCAGTTTAACGCCAAACACCAGGGTCTATTAACGATTTCGCTGTTATTTTGTCATGACGTCTCGTTGCTCACACGATAATATTAAAATGACATATAATTTATTAATACTATATAATATAACGATCATAATAATAATGATATTGACATGCAATAAATACAGCAGCTTGCCGCAACGCAAGTTCTGTTTCGTTTCCCAATGAATCTATTTTCACTATGAATCAATAACAAAGGAATGGGTCAGCACCCTATGAATCAATAAATGACAGCAAGGCCCAGCTTCGCTTCGCGAGCCGTTATTATTGTCAACTTGATGCATCTGAACCACATTTGAATTAAATCAGAAAGAAATGAAAGAATTTTTTAGTGAATTTGTGAATTTTATAAACGGTAACTTATTATAGGGAAGCGGCCCCTATCTCGCCACGTTCGTTGTTTGGGAACACCCCCCCCCCCCATTCCCGTGCATCTGACAATTGGTGGTGAGTTATAATATAATAAATCACGTTTAACCTGTGTAACGGTTAAAAGAAATTAAATGTAATAAGAAATAAATTTTTCAAACGAAGATGGCAATAAAGAAAAAAATTGGGATGGGTTTGAAGGGGAATCGAACTCACAACCTTCGCTTTGTGAGCCCGGTGAGCTTCTCACTTTACCAATCGCGGATGCCGGATTAGTGTAGAATTTAGTACTGTAAATATCCATTATATTAAATGGCGGCGCCAAATGGATCAAAAGTTGCGGTACCGCTTATGTGACATTTTCGTGGTACCAAACACATACACACACAATTTTCATTAAGATTTCCCGTTTAAAGCGTTTTCACGCTTATTGCGACTTTTTTTTTTTTCCATAACGGTTTTTTGAAAAACGCTATAAGCGGAACTCACTGTATTTGGCAATATAACCATTTCTGCCAAGAATCGGCGATTTCCCGTATTTATGTGATCCGAATTTACTCTTATTTTTCTCAATCAACTATGGTCACGTTCCCTAACCATAATGAAATAACAACTTCATAGACATAAATGAATGACCGCCAGAACAGGTCCACCGGACTTATCCCGTTGCCGAGATTTCTTTCAGTCCAGCTTCGTGGCAGAGTCTGGAACACAACTTCATGGACGGCATTTGATTGCATCTCTCTGATTATATTTCCCAAAAAGAAAAAAAAGGTTTAAAATGTCAACCTCGGTTACAACGAAAAAAATTCATGGGAAATCTTCCATGTCATTAACTAGGAAAACTTACCCTTTTGTTACAATAGGCAGAAATATAAAATTCATAACGTAATAAAAGAGGGAGATAGAGTAAGGTCAATGCCATTTTTATGTCAAGTCCACTCGTAATAAGCTTCAATTTTCAGGTCATCCAACTAAGAACCAAATTGTTGGCGAAAAAAATGCGGAAAAAATATCATTCATATTTGGAATGGAAAAGTAAAAGAAAAGGTTTTATTTATTGAATACATAATTACTAAGAAAAACAAACACGTGTTTGCAATGGGCAAGAGCGGTTCCAAGCAAACAAGGAAATATCTTGATAAATTACATTAATAAAAACCTGTTTTCTTGCAGTTTTTTTTCTATACTATAGTAAGAGTATTTGCTTTTATTTCTTTTTCATTATAATGCGAATGAATTGAACTTGTAACTTTATTATAAAGGGGTTCTTGAGTATTATGTGATGCGTGCAATGGAGCATCAAAGGGATTCTTTGAATAACTTTCGCTTCTTTTACTGGAGTTACGTTCGGCCGTTTCGTTTTCTTTTTGCTGATAGATCATTCCTAATACGTGTATCCTTTTATAATACTATCATTATTTTTGCAGTAAGTTACATTTAGGCGAGTGGAACCAAATTCTTCCATTAGTGCAAATTCAACCTTGCACCTACGATGGAGAAGTCGACGAAACTTCTTGAAATATGGGGGGGGGGGGGGAGTAGATTTTTGCAAATCATTGTATTTTTTAAAAATTAATGTTTCAAATTTATTTTCTACAGTGTTATCCCTTTTCAAGATCAATTTTTACACAATGCAATATTACACCCCTCTCCCCAGTAAATATTAACCGACATCATATGAAGCAAATGAAATGGGAATTTCCCCAGACTATAAAACTTGAGAGATGAAGGAAACGACAGAACGTCATCACTTCTAATCATACTTTTTTGCCTTGAATGGTGAGTCATCGAAAGGTATTTTAGATGTAGTATCGATTCTTCTTCCAAATTTTGCTTCCCGACGAGTCTTAACTTCGGTTTAGTTACCCAACAAACATCTCCCCTGACTTTTTACTTTTGATGTTGACAAGAACCTGGTCGCCGAATTTGCTTCTTGAATGGTTTTCAACACTATGAAGTTTCGTTGTTTCGCCCCTATTTCTCGAAACTCATCTTTTAGTCTGTAGAACACTGTCTCTCAACCGCCGGGTTTTCACACGAGTCAAATTAGACCGCGGAGTGATTTGGCATTCCATTTCATGTTAGACCATGCATTCTTTGATGATAATTGTTTGTATTGGTGTGTCACCTCTTAAAGTTTTTCCCATCTTTATATCACCGTGTATATAATTTTCTATAATACCCGGCGCTGCCTGAGTTTTCTTCAATTACCGGGAGGATTGAAAAGTGACAAACCATTATGAAGGAATAAACTACTATTATACATAGGCCTATACTAGCAGCATTAAAAAAGTGAAAAACCATTGTAAAAGTATATACACGTCTGAAACGAATTGTTTGGGAACCACGGTAATCAAAGCAAGCATTCCAAAGTCATTGTTGAGGCCCAGGAACCGTTGTTATCCGACAGTTTTTAGACCATTTCGGGCATTTGCCCTGCTCTGACGAACTTTTAAAGTAGACTATCGTTCAATCCGGGCCCTGTTTGGTATATGTGCAAAATTTGGCGGCGATAGATCTAAAATTGCAGATTTACGATATTACTCAGGCTGTGTCACCCATCTCTCTATTGCAATTCGCTGATGACGTGAAGTTATTCTCTCCAGTGGAAAACACTAGGGGCTTAAGAATTGCATGCCAACAACTTTTCCAGTGGAGTTGTCAGTATAAGCTACCTATTTCATCATCAAAAAGTGGATCAATGCATTTAGGTAGACGCACCGATCCTGAATATTACCAACTAGGTAATGAAACGTTACAGCAATTGGATACATGCGTAGATTTAGGTATTGCAATGAGCCGCATTCTGGATTTCACTGATCATTATCATGGCATAATCTGCAAAGCTAATAGAATTTCATATATGTTACGTACGGCATACCGTAAGTGTGATGCGCATACGTTGTCATATGCTTTCTGTGTGTACGTTCGCCCGACCCTGGAGTTCTGTTCGCAAGTATGGAGCCCTTACAAAATCAAGGACATACAGCTCCTCGAAAAGCCACAGAGGTCGTTTACTAAACGAATACCTGGCATGAGCGGTCTATCTTATTGCCAGAGACTTCAATTTCTGGGTTTACACTCACTGGAATGGCGTAGAATCGCTGCAGATCTGAAGATGTGCTACAAACTAGTCCACCAAATTGTTTATCTACCATCGAGAGAGCCTTTCTTTGAGATCATAGACAGGCGAGTTAACCTACGTAGGCATCGCTTCCAAATAAGAATACCAATGGGTAGAAGGGATTGCTTTTTCCACGGATATAGATGCCGTGTGGCAAGAATATGGAAGTCTTCCATCAGAACTTGTATGTGCCTCTTTTGATTTGCTTCCACTATTGGGGATTTCGACCTGGCTCCGTATGCGAAGTGCTTCCCGTACTGACTATTATTATTATTTTATTTTTTTTTCCAGTATAAGTGCATTTCATGTCTTCTGGGGGTTATTATTATTGTAAATAAATTTGTATAGAGAGCATGCACACACACTCTATAGTGTGATCCCGGCGTTATGCAGGGCTCTCAACCCTCATTCAGGAAAGAAATCCTTTTCTGCCCTTTGAATCAATTTCGATGTGAATGCGTCTTCTAAATCATCTGACGATACTGGGTACATTCGCAAAAGAATTGTGTAACGAAATAATTCGAACGCTCATATCTCAGGAAGTATTCAGAATATATTAGTGCTTTTGATGGCTGCAGGTTGATCTTTGTTAAAGGGAAAATCCGATGATACCACTCCGGTTTTAAATATTCTTCCGGTCTGGGCAAAGGGCTTGCAGCCCGCTTTCGTTACGACATTGTTTTACGCTATATCTCGAGAGGTTCGCAACGCATATAGACGAAATTGGTATCGTCTGTTAGCTATTCCAAAGACAAATCTGATTATATCAGTTTAACTATGTCAGTACCTACCACGCTATTCAAGGCACAAAGAACGTATTCACCTCAAAACTTGCGGCCGTGTCTGTGACAGCCTACCCCAGTTCTTTTTTATTACATTTATAGTGAACAAAGCTTTTATACGTACATAAGATCGACCTCTTCATCCCTAGCCCATGCGTTAAGAGGGCTCTGGTTCTATGGGCAGTTTTGCTGCATTCTAAAAGTACTCACGCTTGTTTTCCACCTCATTTCACTTAAAAATGCTTCATTACTTCACATTCGAATTTTCTTTCAAGGCTCCCTGTAGCCACCCGTCATGGCACCGATCCGTCAAGGCGCCAAAGAAATAGCCAAAATTTCATACAGCATTTTTTTTTAATTTAAAGGTTTTTCATCATATAATTTTATACTTAAAATAATGATGAATGAAAATGTCCTGGATAATTTCCTATAATCAATAAACAAAATAAATTAATTGACATAAAATAGTGTTTATGTTTATATAATTTAAGAAAAAATAGCCTACTTTTCAAGGCGTCAATTTCACTTTGTGTCCCATTTTATGTCACGTTGAGTTTTTGTGATACAGCGTCATCTGTGAGTGAAATTTTAAACTTTTTTATTATTCATCTTGAAAAATCCTGATGAATAATAAAAAAGTTTAAAATTTCACTCACAGATGACGCTGTATCACAAAAACTCAACGTGACATAAAATGGGACACAAAGTGAAATTAATTAATTAATGTTTATTACGATTTGTGTTACATAACATTACATTTCAATATGAGCACCCTTTCACCCGTTTAAATGTAACGAGAGCTAGGGTACTTATATTGAAATCTACTAGTTTTATACGTAATGCAAATCGTACGTAGTAAGTAAGGCTTGGATTTTTATGACATATCGTATTGGCCAAGTTTTGCGCATTTTGAATGATCGGTTATGTTTTAAAATTTTTTGAAATATACCAAACGCAGAACCAAACGCAATTGTCAACCGGGCAATTAGCTATTTCGGCACCCTTCCTCATAATTTTGAACGAACAAAAAGCAAACTTGGCACCCTTCCTCATAATTTTGAACGAACAAAAAGCAAACTTGGCACCCTTCCTCATAATTTTGAACGAACAAAAAGCAAACTTGGCACCCTTCCTCATAATTTTGAACGAACAAAAAGCAAACTTGGCACCCTTCCTCATAATTTTGAACGAACAAAAAGCAAACTTGGCACCCTTCCTCATAATTTTGAACGAACAAAAAGCAAACTTGGCACCCTTCCTCATAATTTTGAACGAACAAAAAGCAAACTTGGCACCCTTCCTTGTCCAACGCACGGGGAATCAGGCACCCCTATACGCCCTCCTCTTGTTTCAGCCCTTGGAGGAGGTATAATATATCTCCTCTAACTTCACACCTAGATACACACGCAGACGGTTAGGTGTATCAGGTATCACACACACACACACACACACACACACACACACACACACACGCACGCACAGTTAGGTTTTGATAGGGTTACCAGACGTCCTTCTATTTGATGTCATTTCAAGCGCCCTCCTTACGTCTTAGAAAATTCACCCTTTTGTCCTCCTTTTCAGGTTTCCGATAAATGGTTATTATCCTATTTTTTCTGGGAAAATTTTTTCCATTCTAAAACATACATCCTTTCATTGAAATGAATGTTTGTCCGAGTTTATTTTTTTCCACACACGCTTACATTCTTTGACCAATCGCCGTCGAAATTCCCAGAATACAACATCCCAAGTTGCAAGCAGGACACCATATCTAATGAGTGTACTAAAAGGGGCGGGGTGTTACGCCTTAAATTCAGAAACAAAGAAAACTGGATGCAAACACTAAATGCTGATTCGTAGTAACACCCTCTGTTATGAAAACGGGAAAAGGTGACGGTATAGGGTGCATGCGCAGGCGTCCTTTTTTCTTAGTTTTCAAATCTGGTAACCATAGTTTTTGAGCATGAATGCACTTGAATGCACAGTGAATCCACTTTCGGCACAACTCGCACCCGAAAACGCATAAACAGGTGGCAAATTGTCCAATGGCGGTGGGCCGGAGTAGTACTCGGTTGAAAAAAAAGGACTGATGGTACCACTATATTTTATACTGTGAAATAGTTAAAATATTACACGTTCCAGCTCAAAACCGACTTAATGTGCAGCACATTGCAATTCAGTTTGGCAAACAATCATCCAGATTGCAGAAGCTAGACGTCTTCTTCAAAGATTGCTCCATCTGGTATTTCTCTTAAGAAGGTATTTCTTAAAACTAAACACAATAGCAGATTTTTAATTTAATAGCATTTGAAACTGCGGCTCATAAAAATTCAGTGCAATTCTAGAACGTACTGAGGAACAGTTATTGTTCATAAAGCAGGCGAGGTTTTCCCTTTGAATTTGGTGAGAAAATTTTAATTGAAAAGGTAAATTTATATGAATTTTTGTTTTTATTTTTTAAACAAGCAATAACTGAAGAAGAAGAGATGAAATAATGGCAAAATTACAAGTTCATATTTTTGTAACTTTAACGTCATATTTTCACGTTTCTCCTGGTCATAAATGTTTGCATATTTTTAAGATTTTTAGGTCATAAATGATGAGCATTTTGGTGCAAACCGAACTTCATTATGGCAATTGATTGATTTTTTAATAAATTTTAAAATTTGTCCAGGAAATTTTATCTCCGCTCTCTATATTCAGCATAAGAAAAATAACTGCTTATAATTCTCCACAGAACACTTTGAAGCAGTTATGGTCCGCTGACCACAGGTGGGTGATGGTGCAGGTGGGATAGTCCGCAAGCAGACTTGGGAATTTTACTGACCGAAAAGTTATGGAACTGTTGCAATTGAAATAAGTACAGAGTGATATCATCATGATTTGAAATAGAAAATTAGACTCTCATTTTTAGGGTAACCATATCTCAACGAAAAAAATGCGGGGCATAATTGTAGCAAGAAAATGAAATTTACGACGAATTTGCTAGTTATAGCTGAAATTGTGTGTGGTGATGGACAAGACGTAAAGAGCTGCTGCAAATCGCGGTAAAAAATAATTTATTTCATCTAACTTGGGTGACTGTATTTCATTTAGAGAAATTGGGAGCTTAAATATGGTGAACTGCGGAACACAAGCAATTTTCTCCAAAAATGCTGCTACAAATTGGCAAAGTCATCTATTACTGTGTAAAATTTATCAGTTAGTGGTCAACGGAAAATTACAGGAAATCGCAATGAATTAAAATGTAGTTCACAGAATAAACTTACGGGACATTCCTGTATAATATGTACCGTATACTCCCGCATTAGCCGGCATGCTGTAAAACTCGAGGGACACCGGTTTTCAGAATGTTGGTTTCTGGTCCGTTCTGGGCATGACGGGAAATTCGAGTTTTAATAAGGATCACTATGCATTCCTACCAATTTTATGGATTTTACAATAAAGATATTTGAGAATTTTTCAGAATACGTGACTCGAATTTCTCGGCACGCTGGCTAATGCGGGGAATGTCTTGCGACAATGTCTCGTAATTTACGAGACATATGGTCACATAATTTATGCTGTAAGTCATGGGTGTCGAATTGTTTCAGACATTTTACTGGTCCTTGGGTTCAGAGAGGTTGAGAAACGCTGCTTTAAACTTTATGGAAGCTTGAAGTTCAAGCTCGGATCCGAGGGGGGGGGGGGGATATCACCCCTCCCAAGAATCGATTAATATGGAGAAAATTTGTGTGTCCCGTAAAATAAGGGGTAATCCGATGCACATATACAATAAGTCGTTTCTCCGACACATCACCCTGGAATCGCTCGCCTCCGCTTTATTCGTTGCTGAAGATATCTGCTTCCGCTCTATTCGTAGTTAAAGATGTCTGCCAAGACCTCATTCGCAGCGTCAGATCTCTACCTCGACTTCATTCGCAGCTGAAAATCTCTGCCTCTGTTTCATTCGTAGCTCAAGATATCTACCTTCGCTCTATTTGAAGCTGAAGATGTATATCTCAGCTACTGGCAGCTGAAGATGCTTGCCTCGGCTCATCCGCAGCTAAAGATGCCTGCTTTCACTCAGACGGTTATATGGGAGGTCGATGGGAACGACCGCTCCTCCGAAGAGCCGAATAATATGGGAAAATTTCCTGGACGATCAAACTAACTCACACAATTCGTCCCTCGCACCATATCTTTCCTAAATCCGCACCTGCACTACTTTTAAAACAATCATTATCACGCAAGCTTTCAATAGAACAGTTCCGAGATCTCTATAATGATGCCCCTCTTGATGATGATGGTGTCGTCATGTGTAGCGTGTCGGGGGGCGGCCTTTCAAGAACAACACGAACCGTAATCCAGCTCAAAGGACTTCTACAAAAAGCAGAGCTAATGAACCAACAAATTTATCACTGGTCGGAGTGTTTTTCTGTATCACTTGGAAATGATCCAGTTGACCCAGATCAGTTCCTAATTAATGGAAGTGTATCGTATTCTCGTTGATGAACAGAAAAATAAATAAAAAGGGAGGAGGAGGAGGATTTGTAGAAACACTTTCAGGTGAAAGAAAAGAAATAAAATGAAATACTAGCAGTAGTAGTAGTAGTAGTCGTTACTTATTAGTGTTAACCGTGTTCGCGATGATTATACTACCGTCTGTAAAAGTCTTTGATTTTTCGGATCTGACCCGTGGAGAAGAGAATGCCTTTTTTTTTTTTTCTTGAGAGATGGGTGGATTGGAAAAGTTCAATGACTTTTTTTTTTTGAAGAAATAACGAGAAACAAATGCTATTAAATGGGTTTTACGGTTCGACACATTCCTGCTTTTTATGACGAACGGTGTTTTTTCTTTCCCCCATTTCGGTTACTTTGGTTCCTTGGTCAAAGTAGTACACGCCTAGTTTCAACGGTTCCGACACACAACGCTATTGATAATAATAAAATTTTTGGTTTCGCGGGAATTCATTTCGTTGATTCTCATCCATTTTGACACCATTCACAAATTCACTTTATGGTTAGTTACATCTTGCGTAAATTGATTAAGGAGTTCCATTTCTTATACACTATACAGATGATTCATAATTCATGGAACAAACGTTAAGGGGGTGATAAAACATACGTAAATAAACATTTTTGGTCGTAGAATGGTCGAATCACAATAGCAAAGGCAATAGAGCAGTGTTTCTAAACATTTTTCAGCCGATGGCTCCCTTTGAACCATATTTTTTTCACGTGACCCCTGTCATACCCAATATACCCCAGGACCCCTTACCCCTATCTCCTCCTTCTCCTCATTCGCATTTCATATCGCATTGAGTTTAACAATAGAATGGTATCTATAAAACCTGTGCTTAATGATACCTATACAAACTACGTCTCTTAGACGTATAAGTACCACTTTAGGGTCAATTAAAACCAAATTAACAATAAAATAATTTTTTATTAATCCAGAAGTTGGGTGGCCATTCCTCCCAAGAGCCAAATTATAAGGGAAAAATAAGTCATATATGTGTATAAAATAGTGGACAATCCAATGAGCATACACAATAAATCGACACTCCCGACACATCATCCTGAATCGGCTCCTACCGTAGGGTCAATGAACTTCCATCTCGCGGTTCCCGGGTATGTTGATCTCCTGGACCCCATACTTCGCTGGTAGTAACAGCTTACATATTTACATACATTTGAAAATCATAGTACCAGATCTCATTCTTACAGGTCCCCCTGTATGGACAGCTCTGCTGGATTCCAAAAGTGGTCGCATTTTTTCCATCATATTTTATTTGAAAGCTTTATTTCTTCACAGCTCTCTGTGGCCCCCTTAGAACATCCCACCGCAAGGGGGTCATACGGCCCCAGGTCGAGAACCACTGGTTTAGAGTGTGCATTGTAAAGCCATATGCATGTCCGAAACGCATTGCTAGGGAGCCACGGTAATTAAGTACAAAGAAAACGAGTTAGAACAATTTCATTTCATAAAATAAGAATAATTTTCTTTTCTGACGTTATATATATATATATATATATATATATATATATAGAGAGAGAGAGAGAGACACTCCAATTTTCAACTCGCTATTATATAATAGTTTTTGAATTTTTAACTTTGACCATAGTCAAAATTTAACTAGCAACTCGTTATATCGGATTTTTACCATGCATGCGAAACGAAATATTCATGATTACGATGATATGGTGACCTCCTTAGAATGAAAACATTATAGTAATATTTTTCCTCATTTAATGACGGTCGCAAAAACATGACCAGGAGAGTTGAAAATACATCTTTTCGAATCCAGTGCGTATTCGGTAAAGACACTTCTTTTATGTGTTTACATAAATAAAACTCTCACGGTAGAGTACTCGCACAACCCACATTTTGGGACACATTTGCGCTTGAAGCTCTGAAATAATCCATTTTCTGACATCAATCTGATATCGCTTAAGTCCTCACGGCTTCTATATAGGAGAAAATAAATAACGTGGTCAGTTTTTCAGAAGTTCGATTTTGACCATTAATGTCAAGTTTACGTCTATTTTCTTCTTCTTTCTTCCTTCTTTTACAACAACAGCAACAGCTGTCAAAAACGACTTCCTTATTAGACTTCTGAGATTTCGATCTCAACTTGGGTAATCTTCGAACGGGACATGTTGACATGCTATTAAATGAAAATTCATAGAAATCGGAGTGGAGGTCGGGTTCCATCAAAAAATGATTTTCCGCTGGAAGAATTCTAATATCCCTTCTTGCATTCATGTTTTTCATAAATACTACATAACAGAAAAAAAAGTTAAATAATTGCTTGAAGCCATTTTAAAGGCTTCATTAGTTTAAAAAAAAATAATAATTCAAACTGCTATAATATTTCCCTATTTTGTAAGGACTTAGATTCAATTTTTACCGAGTCTTTTTTGGCTTACTAAGATAGAATTCTTTCTCCTTTTGAATGAAATACTGTAAATCCATGTATTTTAAATTTTTCCATGGTTTTATAAGTGGATTAGTATGGTTTTGTAATGAGTTTTATAACTTATCCAAATATCCAAGCAGCAAAATCCGACGAGCAAAATTTAGGCGATCTTGCATGTAGCAGTTAAAGGGTGAATTCGGCACCCATTCTGGTTCAGCGCTCATGGCACCAGACCCGTCTGCTATCCCTTAGTTGTGGCCCTGGGTAAAATTATGAAATCGAAATGACTACATATATTTACAGTGACCTTTTTCATTCAAAGTGCTTTAAATTGCAAAAAAACAGTACTTTACAATTTCCACAAGCCCTTTTTTACCACGTTAACTGGTTAGGGTTTTTACCCACTAGTCTTTCTGTTTGGCCCACCAGTAAAGAGAAAAAATATTCAGTCGTGAGTAATGTGTGTGTGTGAACAAGTGTTTCGTCAATCACTAATCACTACACATTTGCTACACCGTTGTATGCCGTTTCTCAAAGTGGCCCATTAGTCTGCATTTCTCATAAAATTGCCTGAAATATTTATCTGAATGTCTAATGTATTTACAAATTGAATATTCTTACTATATCTTCATTATACTGACAAGCATATTAAATACAAAATGTGGTAAGATGAAAGGTTAAATGCATGTATTTAGAGACCATTTGCATTACAATCCTCTTTACGATAATCAATTTGGTGATTTGCATTGATTCCAGGAATATTCATTCTTTTAGAATATAATCTCGTTATCAAACATATTTAGTAATGCAAAATCACTATAATGAATCTGCTTCTAATTTTGTATCAGTCATTTATACCAAAATATGAAAATGGTTCACTGAGAGCAAAATGAAACAAAAATTATATTAACCGATATTGACTGCATCAAATTCTACTACAATTGACTTATTTGTAATAAATTTTATTAAAGTAGTACCATATGACATAATGTTTTCAAAAGAAAAACATGCTGTCATATTGCTGAAATATGCAATAATTCAGAAATTAGTGTCTCAAGTCAACAGCATATGACGCTAGTAAAAGCATTCATTTTGGCATGTGTGAAACTATTGGAGATTTTTAGATACCCTGCCACGAATTTTAATCCTTAATACATAATTAGTTCGTGTTAATGTTATTAATCTTCAAATTTGTTTTATTTAAATTTGTTTCTTTTAATTTTTTCATAACACTACTTAATTTTCAAAAATAATTTATAAAAAATAATTAATATAATTACTGAATACTATTTTTTTTACTTGAATGCTGTGAGTTTTTGTTCTCATCGTTATTAATATATATTTTTTCAGATCGATGAGTTTTATTGCTTGTTATGTCTCAAATCTGCTTCTAGGAGCTCGGTGAGTTCATTTTATTATTAGTCTCATAATTATTATAATACCCAATATTCAATAATTCAATGATTTCAGTTGAGTAAGGAATATTCCTATAAGTCTAACAGTCAAACTCAGTCGTAACAACTAGCGAAATTTTGTCGTTATAATCAAGATTAGTATTTTCAAGACCTTTTAAATCTGCAAAAATATAATCAGATGCAATCAGATATGTACAATACATGAATTTATTTCGAGACCACATTTTATCGAGAAAAAGGCGTGGAAAAATTTAAATCATTTATACAAAACAAACACACACACCACATCTAGATTCTCACGAAAATGTTGCGGCGAAATTGTCATTATTGTTCACAAATAACCCTGGCAGGAAATATAGTGCTATAGCAAGTCTTCAGTGAGCTAAAATGTATTCACGAAAAAAAAAGAAAGTTTTTCATGATAATATTTGTTTAAAATTTACACGAATTATAATCATCATAAATTCGGAAATTTCATAATCATCATAAATTCGGAAATTTCATAATCATCATAAATTCGGAAATTTCATAATCATCATAAATTCGGAAATTTCATAATCATCATAAATTCGGAAATTTCATAATCATCATAAATTCGGAAATTTCATAATCATCATAAATTAGACAAATTACAATAATCATAAATTAGACAAATTACAATAATCATAAATTAGACGAATTACAATAATCATAAATTAGACGAATTACAATAATCATAAATTAGACAAATTATAGTCATCATAAAGACGGCAAATTATAATCATAAACTAAGCACATTGTAATTATAAATTAGGAAAACCATAATCATGATAAATTGGGAAAATTATCTTCGTCCCCGATTTCAGTAGGGATTATGAATTGAAGTAAGTTTCGTTGAAAAAAAGGACATTTTTTTGTTGTTGAAAAAGTCGGGAATCAGGAAGTGCAAATTATTATAAGTACAGCGAGACTCGTTTCATATTTTAGTGAAGTGATTAGATAAATACAACTGATTATACACATGTAATGATTATTATCGGCTTTTGTATTGTAGCTTGCCGTAGAAAAAATGGTCGATCACAAAACCGGTATGTCATCTATTGCAGCTTGCATAATGAGCGCTCATATGAGATCAAGGATAATAGCGATAGAAGTGAGTATTGTATCATAATAAAAATTACGAATCGATTAAATATTTATCACTTATATTTCGAGTTCTATTCTACGTGCATTCGGAATTCTCTTTTAACAAAAAAATATTCACATACGTAATATTAATAGTTTTTGTAAGACAAAATACTATGCTAATAAATGTGAACGGCTTCATTAAACACGGCATAAACCCTTTGAGAGCAGCATCGAGTAGAACATGTAAACCACCATCAATATAATCCTTTATACCAAACACATATTTTCGACGGGGATGAGAAATCGTTCCCCAGTTCATATGAAACCGTAATCTATACCTATTATAATCAGAACTTCGCCTCGTGGCTTTGTAAAAAAAATTTCAAACTTGTGAGAAAAATTCTTAATCTCTAATATGAAAAATACTATTTTATTGGCATCGGGGAATTTATCATGCGTCCAATTCAAACTGCCATCGATTATTTACCTCTTCTAATACAACCTACGCTCTAATTCTAGGAATGTTCGCTCTACAACGTTTACACATTGAAGGGGATTAAGAATTTGGTTCCCACCATTAGAAATTATTTACTTACAATCTCATTTCAATGACATAAACATCAATAAAAATATTAAGAGTATCATCGATATTTTTTTTATTTGAATTATCAGGAATTATAATTAATATAAGTATGTATCAGCCACCTCGTTGGGCATTTTGCCTGTTGTGGCGTTGTATTTGTATATAAATTTGTTTCGCAAATGTTTTTTCTCTTCGTTTACAAAAGTTTGTTTTCTCTTTATCAAGAGATTTAGTGTTCCAGGAGAAAAATGGTGATTTCTACCGTTATAAGATTTTAAATCACGCAATCGTATGAGATGATAATTTGATTTGATGTTTGAAAATCTTCTCTTCTGAAAAAAATTACTTTAATTTCTATTATCGTATTCCTTGGGCTTATCCGCCGCGAAGCTTTAATTGATGCGGCGTATACGTGAGAGTTTTTTTTTTGTTTAAAGAAAAATCACTATCTCCCTCCCCATAAACTAACTACGAAAATCCTCGTATAAAATTGAAAATTAAATTTATTCAACTCTTCAGAATTTGTTAGAAATATTGTTTTAGAAAGAATTTTTGAAATATTATTTATGTAATTATAAAAGTAAATTAAAACGGATAAAAAGATATTAATAAAAGTAGATAAAAGACATTAATAAAAATATATTAATAAAAGATGGAAAATTTTAAGTTTTTTTTAACCTGGAAATCGTGACAAATACACCGATACGGCGCTCATACAAGGTGTCCACACATACAAGGTGTCCCATAAATTCGTAACTAGTTTAAAAATTCATAAAAATTGAAGGAATTGGAGTATTTGAATGCGTTTGCAAAAAAAGTTCTTCTCACGAAGTGGAATTTTTTGTGGTGCGGAAAAACATTAGTTCAAGCTTTTGTCGGTAGAGGGTGCTGCATGAAAGTAAATCACTGGAAATATGCAAACCAGAGTCCCATGAAATGCAGGGTGTTTTATGCGCTTACATAAAGTTTTCTGTAAGATGTCGACACTGGTGTATAACGATAATAATAATACACTATTGGTGAAAATTTTTCACCTCAGCCACGAAATGAATCGTCGGCTTCACGAACGTTTGAGACACAGCAAACATTCAAGAAAGGTTTAGGTCCAATCACTCCTTCCGAACTGGCTTTCAGTGCCTTCTATCGACAAAAATTTTAACTAAATTTTTTCTGTGTTAAAAAAATCCCCTTCGTTAAAATAGCTTTCATGCAAACCGCATTCAAATTCCCCAATTTCTTCAAATTTTATGAATTTTAGAACTATTTAAGAATGTACGGGACACCCTTTACATTTTGATGCCGCTCACTCCGGCGCATAAGCCCATTATTGCGAGAAATACGGCACGGTACAAATAACTGCACATTGGAACTTCGACAACAGTCCCTCCTGAAGAACATCTGATAACAAAATGAAAATTACTTATTTTCTAACATCAATGTGAGTGTGTACCATTCTTGTATTATGTTCAGTGGCACTATATATCCAACAAACCAGAAATTCTTAAATGCGTCAATTTAACTAACGAATATAATTTTGTCGGTAAACTGCTAAATAATTTCCTTTCAATTTTTTAAATGAACGAAATCGTGATTGAATGGCTAAAATGGTCGTTTAAAATGGTTGTGATTGCATTTCAGCTGATGACGACAGCTTGTAAATATCCCGAGAAAGGAGTCCTGAAAGTACAGGAGGCGATGACAGCTGTCAGGGTCGTTTTTGGTGAATCAGTCAAGTTCAAATTCCTCATTACGATGCTCCACAACAACGTCGGATTGAGCAGCGGCTTCGAGGTATTCTTGACATTTGAAAATACCGGGTGCTTCGAAATAATGGTGAGGAGTGACTCAAAAAATTCAAAACAAGCATGGCAAAATTGAGATCTAATTTGAGGCGCAAATACACTAATACAGCGGTTCTCAACCTTTTTTTGACTCGCGAAGCCCTTTTTGGTAACGAATTTCTTTGGCGGAGATAGACTTGGAAGTCTGGGGGGCACGATAATGATGATGTCAATTCATATATACATTAGATCAGTCGACTCCACCTTTGACGCTGAGGGGCAATGCACCCCACGGCCCTTCCCCCCCCCCCCCCTCCCCGTATCTCCGCCCATATATATATGTAATTTTTTTTTCAAATTTACTGTTTTTCCTCGAAAGACCACGGAGCCCCTGAAGAGTGCACACGGAGCCCTAAAGGCTCCGCGAAGCATCGCTTGAGAACTGCTGCATCACCAACGAGGTTCTTGGGAGTTCCAATGAGAGGCGCGTACACAATGCCGTTAAGCAGCACCGACCCCTACATCCCCGGAAAGACTGTGGATCGAGATCGTAAGACCGTTTTGAAACAGAAAATGTGGGTCTCCACATACATTCCATATTTTACGGTGAGAATGGGATGGTCTGCCATCTGTCTCCAGTATTGAAAGTGAAAGTTTCAGAGGCCTGAATTTTTATGTCTTGTAAGAGAGTATCGTTTTTAACGTGGTGAATTGTCGGTCGGTGAATTTTCCTAGCGGTGAATTGCATGGCGGTGAATTGTTGGTCGGTGAATTGTTGGTCGGTGAATTTTCCTAGCGGTGAATTGCATGGCGGTGAATTGTTGGTCGGTGAATTGTTGGTCGGTGAATTTTCCTAGCGGTGAATTGCATGGCGGTGAATTGTTGGTCGGTGAATTTTCCGGCGGTGAATTGTTGTCGGTGAATTGCTGGCGGTGAATTTTCCGGACACGGTTTTTAACGATCTACCTGCTCTCTGTGGAAAGACTTTAAATGATCGCATTCGTGCCTCTTAAAAAAAAAGACGAAACTGCTTAATCATTCTTCAGGAAGTCCGTCAAGATAATACAGAAGTATTCCGGTGAAGTGCTATTATGCTATTACAATGGAACCTCTCATAAAGGACACTACTCGAAAACGGACAGCTCCCGTTTTAACGTATACTTTTTCTGAATTCCGCCTCCGGGCTTCAGTGTATTTCACTACCTATTAACGGACACTCCCAGTTAGCAGACAAAATTTTCGATCTCACAGGTGGTGTATATAGAGAGATTTCCATATATACACCATCTAAAAGCGCCCACTTTTCAACATTGCGATTTTGTGCCGAAAAATGCTTGTTTGAATGTGTCCAATCACTCCTTACAGTTTGTTATATTAATTTTGAAACACGTTGTATGTACTCGTGAATAGCGATAAACAAATTGGTGTATTTCAGTACATGTATCGGTGGCACTTGACTAATTTTAATTAATAAATCTCTCTCGAAACCACAGGCTACTACTATGGCTTTCCTGAACACCCTTATAGACCAGACACCGAAACTGGCTGATCGAGTCCGTATCCAGTCGGAACTTGAAGAAGCTGGATTCAATCTACCACTCTTAGAAAAAGTAAGTTGAATGGATTATACAGGTAATAATTTGAATATCCCATGACCCCCGCATCCTGGTGCAAAGCCCTTACGCTGAGATCTTTGGTGGGCCCCGAAGCTAGACTTTTCACGGGCCCTTCTAATATAGAATGAAGTTATATCATGAAAAAACAAAAAAAATGGTAGCAATTGGTTCCTGGCGGCCCTACCCTTGTGTGGGGGGCATGTGAATACCTTACGTACATGTAGGCAGGGGGCCAGAACGAGAGAGAGCTGGGGGGTTGCAACAGGGCCATAAAATTCAGGGGGCGTCAAATTTGTGGTGGAAACCAAGAACGTCATTATAAAGTTATCCAATTTAAAATAGTTGGGAGCATAAAAATAACACAAAAATCCTAATTACGGCCCTTCATGTAGGGCAACCATTTGACCGATATTTTACAGGACATTTTGTGTATTACGAAACGATGAAGCTTTCCGCTAATTATACAAAGTACAATTGCCTGGACACCAAGCGAAGATCAATTTCGGGAAGAAAAATTCACATTCCTCTGTGTGGAGGCTAAATACAGCGCAGTTCCGTTCAGTGTAACGTATGTTCTTGGGAATAAAATGTCTGTCCTCCGCGCTTAATAGTAGAGCACTCGCCCGGACTGTGAGAGGTTGGTGGTTTGATTACGCACACAGGAATGCGAATTTTCTTTTTTCTTGGTATCCGATGAATTATAATTCACACTTTGTATTTTCCGAAATTTTGGTTGTCACGACAGAACGGCTTTTTTTCTCCATCGAAATGCTTGCTTTTTTTTTAAACAGTTTTGTTGAATTTGCAAACAACATCGAAATCATAGATGAATTCATAAGTTTATTATTATTCTTATGAATTTGTACAATTATAACTAAGCTGACCATAGTTGACGACTTCATACGAATAGTCACCACAGTCGTCCCTCCGTATTCACGGGGGTCACGTTCCGGGGGTTACCGCGAGTAATCCAAACCCTAAATTTTATTCGGCTGATCGAATTTTACGTTTTTATTTTTTGATATAGTTGACAAGAGATTCATTGACGCCGTAATAATGAGAAAACTGCAGCAATGAAGCTAACCTTTATGAATATTTCGAATTTTCCTTGCATGTTTTTCACTTTCAGAAACATTTAAACAAGTCTTGTATGAATGTTTTCAGATAAGCACCAGAAAAACCTTAAAACGTTTAAAAAGGATTTTTTGTATTCCTATACGAGAATTATTACTTTAATAGTGTTTTCCAAAAAAAAAAAAAAAACCTGGGAAAGCGACCACGAATACCGAGAGCCGACTGTAATCATGGTCAAGTGGTAATCAGAAAGGCCAGCTTATACATGCGGAATATACATGAGAATTTTCGATTTTCAGTTGCTCGAAATGACGAAACAAGCTCGAAAAACTCCGACAATATAAATACGTTAGGGCAACGCATACTCCCAGAACACACATTCCACCATATACCGATTCGTCAGAAATTCCGCGGAGGAATGTGTACGAGATGCATGTACGGTTAAGTAGTATTAAGTAGTCACTCGAAACGAGGAATTTTATTTATTTTTTTCAGGAATTGCATCAGAAATACGGTGCAAGCAACTACAGGCTGTGGTCCGAGATAGACAAATGGCGGGAACTTCAAGTTGATCTTCAGAATGTTGTGCAGAAACACCACGAAAACTTGAAGCTCAGGAAAGAGGTAAGCAGATTCTGAAGCCACTAAGAGTGATCAAATTTTAAACATAAAATAAGTATAGGTAGGAGGAGAGTATGAACCAATACTATCAGATCTTTACGGCACATTTTATACCTTCTTTTTCAGGTGCATCTCCTCAGGAATGCCTTAAAAGTATGTATAAAATCATTCATTACGGTACCCGGCTTCTTTTCTTCAAAATGGTACTAGAGTGAACTTTAATAATATTTTTTATAATAGAAAATGTCCCAAAATAGTGAAAAAAATAATAAATTTTGGACTACCTATGTCATTTTCTATGGGAAAAAGTATTTTTTATGTCAAATTTTAGGCAAAATTCATGTAATATTCGAAACATGATTGCAAAAAAACTCCGAGAATGGAATATTTTGTTATTTTCAGTATATTCTGCTAGCATTGATGCAGGTTACGAACCAGAATTTGAAGGGTTGTATGGTATTCTTATAAGTTACACCAAATCTGTTAATATACGTGTGAATTTTTTGAAATTTCATTTTACCTATATGACAGGGCCGTCTTAAGAGCATCATGCGCCCTCGGGCAAAGTGATGTTGTTAAAGACAAATTCATGTGATAGACTTTAGGTTTTAGTTCATAACCTTAACAATATGTGGCAAAATATCATATTAACATTTTTGTGATACAATCAATAGATTTTTAGAAATCATGTTTTAAACTCAACGAAATGTCAAAAATATCATTTTTCGTAAAACACGTTTGAAGTTTTTTTTCACTGATTACATAAAGTGAACGTAACTTCGGTTGTAAGTGTCAAATAAACAAGGCTTGTTTCGGAATTACAAGAAATAGAGGCTTTCATTGAAACTGAAAAAAAAATCGATATTTTCTTCCAAAATTACGTTTTCAACGTAATCGGATACCTTAAATCATTTTACAGTAATAACCCGACTTATGTCACTTCGCATTTACGTCGTCTCGTCCTAAAAATTATTTTTTTCTCAATTAGACGCAGAGAGTCGCATACCAAAAAAAAGGATAGATAGAGAGGAAAGAATGAAGAAAAAATCTGCTATGTACCTTCCTTCTCCTCATAAAGAGGGTGGGGCATTACGATTGGGAAAGTTTACCTCGATTTACGGCGTCAGTCTTGGAACGAATTACTGACAGTTGGCGAATGACTGAGAGTAACCAAAAGTGGCGTAAATTAAATTTGATATCCATGTCATTATGTTCAGATGTTCATCTAACTTGGTACGTTCATAGCTAGGGTTGTCTGACATCTCGTTTTCTACGAAGTGATCGCGTATTTCGAAGAGATATCTCTAGTGTACCGAAAAACAATTGCTTATACCTTTCAGGGCCGCAACTAGATATGTTTGGTCAGCCGGGGCAAGCACGCATTTTGGCGCTCCTTCATAATGTTGAAGTTAAAGAGTGAAATTTGCGCCCCTTTAGTCCGGTGCCTGGGTCACTAGACCCGCCAGCACTCCCCCCCCCTAATTGCGGCCCTGATCCCGTTTTTAGAATTTTGAGTCATTTATAACAGTTGAAACGAATACGAAACCAGTTATTTTATAACTGGAAGACTAGTGAAAGTTTTCTTGATGTAGCAGCACCATCTGTTGAACACAGAGGAGAGCGAATCTTGCTGAATTTTTCTGATAACTGCACATATTTATACGTGATAGTTGGGGCTGTCATCTATATTTTCAGTCAACAGTTCTCTGAAAAACACATTTGCGTGTCTGGTGTTACATGTTTAGTTAATGCTGCCACCTGGCTCTCAAATAGAAAGTCAGAAACCCGTAATATATATATTTTTTTGTGTTGCAGGTTTCATAATGATTTAATGTTGCATAATGATTTGAGTTTTGAACGGTAATTGATTCCCAAAATTAATATGTAGTTTAATAATATACATAGTTTTTGAGCATTATACTGGTGACTTCGCATAACATTGTAGCCGTGGTAAAATAATATATGGAATATTGAAGACAAAGGCTTTCACGAACTCTATCGAAAACTATTTCATATACTGTATACATATATATACAGTATAATGATGATTCTATTAAAATTTTTCAGAGGCTACAGGAAGAAAGAGCCGGGATCCTTACAATTCACAAAGAGGTAAGTATTTCAAAGAAATTTTATGAAAGTCAACGTCCATAATTGTCCATCCTTGTTATAAATAACGTTACATTGCCGATATACTATAATGTTCCCGAATGTTATGAAAAACACTATTTTCTTTTCATAACAATTTTAGAATAACTTTTAAAATTGATTATTATTATTTCACAGCTTCGAGGGCAGTGGATGGGAATGGAACAAAGAATAAAAGCATTAGCATTGAAGGTATGTTCAAAACAATACACGTCATGCCATTAAATTGATATGAATAACCGTTCCGATTAAAATGCATTACAGTCCATCTTTGCCGCTAAGGTTTATCGCCAATCCCACTGATGTGACGTCATCGATGTTCGTCGTCGACAGCCGAATTCAATCAATAATATAGACCATAGTCTCCCAAACTTTTTGTTCCATCGCCCCCCCAACTCAAGTAAACCCTTAGGATCCAATGTTAAATCAGTAGGTTCTATCCCCCCCCCCCCCTTGGACCATTCCATCGCCCATCAGGGGTGATATTGCCTACTTTGGGAAACACTGATATAGACTATCTTTTCGTTACTGCATTTTTTTACTATTCTAACAAACTAATTTCAACGATGAACAGCCTTAATAATGGTTGTAGTGATAAATTCGATAGGGTTACCAGAAAAATACAATTTCATCCTAATATGCATTCACAGGCTGCTATCATTGGTGATGAATCAAGGTGGACTATATAATGCATGTTAACATAACGATTGTGCTAAACTTGGGGGGGTGGGGTACGATAGTATCAAGATGATAATATATTAAGGTGGCTTTAATTTTTGTATAATGTTCGCTTAATATATAGGCGTAGTATAAGGTAAAACTTTATACTTTCATCACAATATATTTACAGACACGAGCAGTTCAATCGTCCACTGACGAGGAAGGCGACAGTGGTGGTGACAGCATTCCGACTTCCGAGTCCAGTACATTTGAGGGACGATACGTAAATAAATTACCAGCTCGCATATCTACAGAAAGCCACGATTCGGAGCTCGAGGAGATATTGATCGACATCCCAACCATCCAACCAGGATCCCTATTTGATGTCTGCAGACATTCTAGAACCAATGAGAGAGCTGCTACATCCAGCAAGAACTATGCCTCTGACACACCGCCGCCACTACCTCCAAACCATCCGAAACTGTCAGACTCTGGAGTGAGTTCAGCTCACGATTCGGACCCAGATTTCAACCTCGAATGGCATTACCCGGATATAAGAGACCACAGAATTGAAAAACGCAGCAGCAGTGCCACGAAAGTCAGATTTTCCGAGTCATCCGTCCCGAAACCCTCAGCCGCATCAAATTTCGCCAGCGAAAATACCCTGCCAACAGTTGTCCTACCACCGGGCAAAAACAAAACTAAATACGCCGATATCATGGGCATCGACAACGCGAATCACAGGAATGAAGGTACGGTCCAATCCGCTCGTAAGCTATTTTCCAACAGCTTCGGAAATGGCAAGAATAAGAACAAACAGGACAACAAACCACCGGTAACTCAAAAGAACAACGGAAGCGGCAGCAAGAAATTTGGTGGTAAGAAGCTATGGGGTAGCCATAAAAATAAAACTGAGGTCAAGAATGCCAACAACCATCTAGGAAGCAGTCTCAATGGTATGATACACAGAGAAATAGCTAAAGCTATGCGTGAGAGGAAAGAACTCTTTGACTCTTAAAGAGACTCTTATTATTGTAAAGAAGCACATGATGCGATATGACCAACTGTTTCCTCACACAGTAACACACGCAATTAGATACAATAATGTTTTTGAGATGATACGTGGTATGCATGAAGAATGTCGAAGGATCCAAAAAAGATTTGGCATACTTTACCTTGAATAGTTTAAAATACCAACTATGTACACAAACCATGTTCAAAATAATATCCTTGGGCAAATGAATATCTTCTATATAGCGCTCATGCAGCTTCTAGAAGCCATAATGTACATTTCAAAGCCAATATTTTGCAACCGCTTGTAATGCTTTTCATTGATGCCGCTTTTACCTCATCTCATGACACAAAACAACGTATTGGTAATAGAAATAACTTTTTTTTCAAGCAATATCCCCTTCTTCATTCAATGTTCATTCAAGGACCAATGTTCCATTTCAGCAGTTACATTGGTCCCTATTGATTTCACTAATCGAAGAAGGACCAATATTCCATTTTTAGTGTCTATTAATTCCACAGATCAAAGAATGGCCAATGTTCCCTTTTAGCAGCTGTGTTGGTCCCTACTGATTCCACTGATCGAAGAAGGACCAATATGTTCCATTTTAGAAGGAAGTTACGTTGGTCCCTATTAATTCCACTAATTGAAGAACCAATACTGCATTGTTACCACTGTCAACATCACATTCTCACCATTTACAATGGATAGACTTCCGCAAATAGCCTAAACTGTCAAAAAAATTTCAAGAGAATAATTGTTCTGCCCTAGGAAGTCAAGATTTATGTCATTCGCGGGAATCTAGCCCGAAATTTGATGAAGTGGACAGTGGTACTCTTTACAATGTTACATCGACCATCTACAATGGTGATACAGTAATACTTACTTGATTCCATCAATTAAACAAAATGTTTAGAGATGTTTCATGCCTTCAGATGAGGTAAAAGCAGCAACATATTGTGGTGATTGTAAAAGATGTCTTTGACCAATACCTACCAGAAGCTGTACGAGCACTCGCACCCAGGAGGATTCTTTTCAATCAGGTTATGTGTTGGTATTTAAAACCACTCAAGATACGGGATTCAATTCCCCAAACATTTTGATGGCCAGAAATAGAATTTACAAATTTTATGAATGCCTATATTTTGAATGTTCTTGTGTACAGCAGCACCACTCCTCAAAAATGAAAACATTGAAATTGGAGTTGAATGCAGCTAATGTATGGTACAAATAACCAAAATAGTGGATGCATAGCAGCATGTATTTAATTCTACTAAATATGAACTATAATTTTCCAGTTGTATTGATCATGTTGACTGAAATTGTAAGTCTGTTCTCTCTTGTTATATCCTCACAATGAGGATATCAACAGAGAGATTAACACTTCCAATTTCATTTTATTTTTTGAAAACTACAATTAAGTTTTAAATTTGCTATCAAATAAATATATACATTAATATGTTACCATCTTATTCTCATGAAAAAAACAGAAATATGAATTGAAAAAAATTATATGTTTTAAGGAAACAGTTTTATTGTTAATTTTCTGTATCAATAAGCGTTGAATAAATCTACTTTTTCCTACTAGTTCACTTGAATTTGAATTTTATAATTTGATTTTCAAGTCTTTTTAAATTAAGGAAAAAAACACGAGAGCCAAATGAAATGTTGAAATAATTATGTCATACAAATATTGTGACAAATGCGACAATCCGTTCAAGATCCCGGGACAACACAGTAGTTGATTGACATTGATTTTCTGTGGTCCTAACTTTGAGGTGCAAGCACAGACCTTTCTTTAACTTTAGTCTTTTAAAAAAAGTATGTCCCTGAAAGATTGAAATTTTAACCCCTCACTATGAATTTTTATGTCCCCTGAAACCTCCACTGAAGGAGGAAAAATATGTGTTCAAAAATAATCTCATTTTACTCATACAACTACTAAACCACACATTGCCCTCAAAAATATTCCTCTGGTGGAACTAATAAATTAGTGATTGCTGGGAAGTTTTGTGAGAAAATACTATAAGTTCTAAATTGTTATCAAATAAATATATACATTAATATGTTGTCATCTTTTTCTCATGAAAAAAACAGAAATATGAATTGAAAAAGATTATATGTTTTAAGGAGACAATTTTATTGTTCATTTTCTGTATCAATAATCGCTGAATAAGTGTATGTGAACATAACATAGTGAAAGATGCCTGAATTTTCATATTTGTGTAAGTATAGCATTGAAGTATGCCTGGTATCTGTGGAGATCTTTTTGAAACTTGAATTTTGAAAACCATAGAAAGCTAACTTACAGGTATAAAATTATTTTTTTCATTACAAATAGATAGGCTAAAATAGGATCAATGTATTAAAATTTATCATCATTTCAGTGAAAATGCTCATTTCACGAAGTTCCCCTAGAAAACAATTTTATTGTTTTTAAACATTATTTAAGAAGAATGACTTCTAAAAGAATTTATTTCATAAAACCAACATCAAATAACGTTATTAATATCAAATCATTCAATATTATATTTATTATAGCATATTTTTTTAAAAAAAGGATCAATCGATAACAATACTGGCTCATTTATTTGTATATATAGGCCTACATAGATACATAACATCAAATGAAGAAAACTGGAATGTGATACAACTTATAGCATAACAAAAAAAATTTTTTTTAAAAATCTAGCATACACATGCATTACATGCATTGCATACATCAAGTGCAGTATATAAATCAGGTGAAAGCTCTCAATTTTTTATTTCTTATATGAGAGGATTCAATCACAAATTTTCCATCTGAATCCTAGTATTTGATTCTAAGGAATGGAAATTTGAGTACATTAGAATGATATATTCAAGTTTTTAAAACATTTAAGAACAATAATAAAATGAGAGTTTTCACCATGCTCATGAAATAACTGATATAGACTAGAAAGTAAATGAACTCCATTTTCCCTCTTATTCCGTGTACATTATGAGAAAAAGAGGTGATAATGTTAACCTTAGTTTACAATCGAGCATCTTTGTTTTAGTTATTCGTGTGACGTAAAGGTTAATATAACAAGGTAACATTTACAAAAATAACCATGATGACACATTGTGGAGCTGAATTTAATAAATGAAACTCAGTGACAGCTCTTAGACCTTGTGGGGCACCAAATTTGAGTAGAAAGGACAAAAAAAAAAGCTTTATCGGGTAACAACTCTGGTCAGGGTGCCAAAATTAGGTCCCGCACAAGTAGATTTTTTCTCGAGTTGTCCTTGCACCACGACTGATTTATGCAAACACTTGAAATGGAAACGAGAGCTGATGATAGCATTTTAAAGCCAAATTTATGATATTTAGTCCCCCCCCCCCAAAAAAAAACAAAAAAAAACTCTCTTTTCTTTTCAGAGGCAAAATACACACAACATTTATTAGCGTAAATTTGAAAGTGCTTGTGCTAGGCCATTCTAATATCTGTTCCCGGCCACACGTGAACAGTAGGTTTGACACCCTTATGCTTACTAAATTAACTTAATAAAGAAATGAACAGAAATAATGTAATCATTAATTAACATATGCCATCCTACAGATAAGGAGACAAAACACTCCATAAAGATATTTTACTCAACAAAAGAACAAGATGAAGACACTGTATTGACTCAAATGTAACAAGCGCTTTTTTACAAAGTGAAATCAAACTGCTAGATGTCTGCCTATTGGAATCGGAAACAATTTCAAAAATTGATAACATTCTTGCAGCAGAGCAATAAGATGCACGTTAGGTTCTGGTTAATTTGGTAAGTTGAGAATGTTTTTCTAATGAATTAGAATAAAACAATGTTTGATTTCTAAATCAGTGGTTTTCAAAAGGTGATCCTGCAAATCAGTGTTAAGAGGTAAATAAGATGATATTTGAATTTGTTTAACAGGCAATGTGTATATAAACATCAATGCATGATTAAGTGACATGAAAGTTTCTTGAGCCCAATACAACAGGCGGATTGTCAATTTTCTTAAAAGAGAAAAATCCATCAAAAAACTAATTCACAGAACATAATTAATGTAAGCTTTTTCTTCTACATCCTATCACATCAATACTTCGCAAGCACACCGTTAAAACCAACACTGATCAGCCAAACGATATAACAACCTAATATAACATCTTGGTTTACTTTGGAACATACCACTACTAAACCATACATGTGCACCTCGTCCACATCCCTCTGTGGAATTTCTAACAAACTGGTACAAGTTGGAATGTGCATGCACCTGTTTTGAGCCTAACGTGAAGTTTGTTTGTTTCTGTGTAATGCTTGTTATATGTAGTGCTGCCATCTGCCATCAATTTTTCTAACTATGAGTAATGTGCAATGATTGAACTACTTTGGAACGCAGCAAGACTTTGAAATGGAGAGCTATGCCTGATCAAAGACATTGAAACAAAGTCTGCGACATGAAAAAACTGCTTAAAACATAACAGTACTACCAACAGTGCAGTCAGGTGAGAGGGTCTTTCCATCTGTGAATGTATGACACATATTCCCCGATCAAGAAGAAGAAATTAAGATAAATCAATCCAAAAGACTCTTCTACTACCCTACATTCCAATGGCCATGACTTTATACCCACAAAATGCACTAATGCCATTGAATCAGTCAGCATGGAAAAACAAATAAGGCCATGGCTCCACCATAACAGTGTATGCTGAACTGTATATTCACTTAAATGTAGCTTCACTTCACTGATAGTGAGGCAGCATTGATACTCTATCTGCGTGAACAAGCCATCAAACCCCCCCCCCCCATGTACTTTGAAAAAGTGTTCTCATGTTTGATCGGATAGGGTGGATGGATTTGATGGGCTGGGGAAGGTGTTGCTACTTTTCCAACAGATACCTTTTAAGTTAGAGGTTTCGTAAGGAATATTAACGTGGGTATCCGTCTGGTAGTTCAAGTTCAAGCCAACAAAGACTTGGCTGTCATCATTGGCCCGCCCTTGGCTGACCTGTCTTCAGCTAAATGTTTCACTTGCTCCAGACTTTATATTAGTTGAGCACTTTCATTACATGCTAACTATTGCATATTGTGAACAAGACTTACAGTTTTGAAAATGCTAATAACGCAGCAATCTGGCTGGCTATTACTATCTGTTTTTTGTCAAAGTTTGATAAATCCTTACCTTTGCCCATATTTCAAAGACATGAACTACTACTGCTTAACCCTGCATGTACCTTGTACACATTCCTCTATGGAATTTCCCACAAATAGGTACATGCCAGAAAATGTTCTGAGTGCATATTTGGGCCCACAATGTATTTATGTTGTCAGAGTTGTGCTTCTTTTGCATTCTCACTGGTGTTGTCATATGTCCTCCATATTATAAAGTGAAGACATGCACTTCTGCTTAACAGAGTTATGACCCAAGAATTTTTCAACCATGTCCAGACCCACCACTTCTTGATTTTCCCAGCAGGCAACCTCATCCATGTAATGCACAGGTAGTTTTAATGTTTCAGCTGATCAGTGTACATCTGTAGTGATACAAGCAGACATTAGATATAAAACAATAAAAATAAATAAATGAAAGCTGTGAAATGAGAAATAAATATGTGTAAAATGAAATAAAATTTGTTCCTCAATACATGAATACATTCCTCGAAACTGGAATGAATTCAAAAATATTTATATAATGTCAAGTCAATATTAATTAACATATTTGCTTGTCACTCGTGTCACATACATGTAAAGCCCTGATTTTCTAATCTGAGCCTGGCATCGAAATATGTGATACATGATCTTTAGCAATTTATGGTAACTGTTAGAACCAAATTGTATCATGAACAAATTGGCAGTGGTAATACATTTTTCCCTGAGACCCTGGTAGGGAATATGTCACAAGATCACAAGACTTGTATACAAGACCTGCTTCTTTTCATTGTGATGAAGATAGGTAAATTAACTGAGATTTCATTCATGATCTAGCGACATATCACTGAATGAATGAACGGCAGAACTTTACCACTGGACTTATCTCGTTGCTGAGATCTCTTCCAGCCCAGCTTCGTGGCAGAGTCCGGAACACTTTATTTTGTGTTATAAAAACAAAAACATACATACCGGTGGCATACCGCTGCAGTTGCAGACTGAACATCTGGTTCTTATTGCTAGACTTAGGCAGAGTTCATAGCAAAATCTGTTCGATCATTTTCCCGACCAAAACTCCTGAAGAAAGAAATGTAATTCTAAATCTTACCCTCCCCAAATGTTTTCCAAGTTTCAGTTTTTTTCTCTTTGCAGCATTTTTTCTTGCATATTTCAGTGACTTTGCCAAATATTTCACATTTTCCCTGACCATTTTTTATTTCCCTGACTTTCTAAGTTGCTGGGAACCCTGCGAGGCAAAAAGAAAACCTTAGAAAAAATATGATATAATGAAAGTGCAAATTATCATGAACATGAACTGCCAATATGTAGCACAATCAATAGTTTTCTGAGTCTGACATTAACTATTTCCCTATATATATATATATATATATATATATGTATATATATATATATATATATATATATATATTAAACTAAAACAGTAAAAAAGGCACTTTAGGAATGAAAAAAGAATACATAAATAACAAATGAAATATTTCCTACAAAATGCTCCTTCTATCACTATAATTGCTAATTGCACATATAAATATACGTATATATAAATTTTGCATAATAGTAAGAACGGTCATCAGATAGTAGATGAATACCTTAGAGTAATTATAACACTATATGTAAATTTTCACAGGAACTTAACCCTTAGAGGGGCAATTCAGAAATATCTCGCCAAACTTGAACTGCTTTATTTTGATCACCCCAAAATATCTTGGCTTCTTAACGGGCTTTTATTTCCAATGTGTCAGTTATAATGTAAATTAGGAAAATTTTAAAACCGCTTAAAGAGTTAAATGGCACAAATTATTATAACAGTGTTTCAAAAAAGGCAAAAAAACATGAGAAAAGGGGTGTGTCAAGCTGTGCAATCCATGTAGCCACACAGGCATCAAGTTTGAGTTGAAAGGGCCTAAAAACGTTTTGCCAACCGGAAAAAACATAAAAGTTCCATTCGTAATTATTGAATGGGTCTTGATTATAAAAGGATTTTGGGATGTTTGGCCACCGTGAATGAATTAATCATCGTAAAACTTGATGTTCCACCCACACGAATAGAAGGAGTATAATTACACCACACACAAGTACAATTTTTGTGAAATCACAACAATATCACTGCAGTCTACCAACAATTTAATTATTTAATTACCATTTTTCTTTTTAAGTAATTTATTTATATTACTTTTTTTTTTTCAACTTAGCACTATTTCTTTTAACAATTCTACAATTGGAACGTGAACACTTATTGAAAGAAGCTCTGGATACCTGGGGGTCCTGGCACCCCAAATTGGGAAGTGCTGCTCGAATGATATTTTAGCATATTTTATGAAAACTAATTGATCCTAGTGCACTATAGTACATCTTTTTTTTTTCATTATGCACTTGATCTATCGTACATGATGGTTTATAACTTTGCTCCATATTCTTTCTAGCACAGCATTGCTTGGTGGAGTGGTTTACAATATCATTCTCATCGTTTCAAACTTGAACTTTGTAGAAGTCATTTTCTCCAATTTCATCATCTCAAAAATTTGTTTTTTTAATTTTATTTTCTGCCAAGTAGCATAACCCATGAAATGATTCCTTCTCATTTTATAATTTTTTTTTTCTTTCAAGGGTGACACTGTGGAGTTTTTTGTTTTTAGTTTGCAATTTTTAAATTTCTGATCAGCGTCATTAGTCTCAAGGAAATGAAATCGTTTGGAGTGTCGATGAGTTGATCAACAGGACCAAAGGGTAACAACACTAACTGTAAGGTCCTAATGCACTCTGTTGAACTGCATATATTCACATCATTTTTTTTTTCAAGAAACAGTGATGTCTTTCAAAATATGTGAAGGAAATCACCAAAAGCATGCATGGAAAAAAAACATAATTAGGAACAAACCTTTCAAGATGCTTTTTTGCAGATATGCTTTCACATTACTTGTGTAAGTGCTGCTTTGAGAATCCATGATAGTTGTCAGGTGTTGGTGGTGACTACTGCAAAAAATCTCAGTCTCCACTCTCTAATGTCTGGTCATCACATGGCGAATGGCAACTGCTAATTTTCACCTTCATCAGACATAATTTTCACCTTCATCAGACAAGGTGCAATTTTAGTAATTCTCAGTGCTGAAAACCAACTGCAGTTGACTTTCATCTTTTCAATTGAAATACAAACTTTGTCCTTGACTTTGAATCATTCTATCACTGTCTCTTGATCTTCTGAAGATACTCATTATGGATACAAGTAAAAAAAAATCAAGTTTTACTTATTCATGATGACCAAACAGTCCAAAATATTTTCATCGTAGTACAGATAAATGGTGCAAAATGTTGCATATATCCCCAGAATTTCACCAGTTTTTTAAACCTGAACACATTATAGTTAGGGATGTAACATGTTTAACAGTGGAGAAAATCATGCACAATCACATTCAGATATGCACATAATTCAACAACTATTCACTCAACAAGGAAACAGTTTTAACATACAATAGTTCATATAAGCATCGTATATTAAATATTCAATATATGTAACATTCATGTAAAAGGTGATCTGTCAACAAATTTTATACGAGTATATATTGTTTCAAAGATACAACATTTACACTACCAAACAACATTTTCAACATGAAGTGGGGGGTCTAAGTCTTAAAATTTAAATTCCTAATATTTTTTACAGGAATTATTTACAAAAAGACTATCCCTATAACACAGTTTTTTCATGAATATATATACAGTAGTGTGATGGATACATAGTATGTGTGGTAAGAGGTAGTTGCATATTATTACGATACAAAATCTTGAATGCATCATCATGATAACAATTAGTAGAACTTGTCTTTTCATAGAAATGAAACAAAAAAAATCTAAGTTTCAGTATCACGTCAAAAAGCAAAAACAAGACCGACATAAAAAGCTAAAATAACTAAACCAAAATATAAAATAAACTCTATGTACTGTACTTTATTGTTCGTGATGAACCAAAATGAAATATTTTAGGAAAAAAAAAAAGTATCTACTATATATAATACAGAACAAAAGGTAAAAAAATTATGCTGCACTACAGAAAAAATATATAAAAAAACTGTACACACCATATGATTTATTAACAATTAAATAATATTCAGATATTATAACACACAAAATTATCTCAATCAAACTGTACAGAGCTTCTACAGCTCCAACCAAGACTGCAAATCAACACCAAAATTTATTCGTAAACATTTCCCACATGAGGGGAAAAGGATTTTAAAATAGCATGAAATCCCTGTATTGACACCAAACAAAAATTCTTCGAGAAGAAAAATCTATTTTGAAATCCCCTGCTTAATAGTCTCATTCTCAGATATGTTCACATAAACTATGTATTATATAAGATTAAAATGAAATTCATACATATTTTAAATCTCTTTTCTTTGTATGAATATGCCTTTGCCTTACATCAATGGGTTTTATACAATCATGAATTTTAAACTGGAAAGAGGACAAACATTACAATTTGCTTAAAATGGAAACGAGTAAAAAATATGCATAAATAAGGGGTAGACGAGGCTGACAAGAATAGAATGTGGTTTACTTTGAGTCATTTCACAAAGACTTTAAAATTCCAAGCCTATATTATTTATATAGGCTCTAATTTATATACATTTTTGTATATATAGTCATATCTCAGTTAATAAAGATAATTTGTTCTAGAATCACATTCATTAGCCAAAAATCGATTTCCCATAGAAAATTGCTTAGGTAAGGCGCAAAATTTGAAGATAAATATTATAAAACACTACCGAAAAGACAACAACTGGCCAAAGGCTGAAATGAACAGCTTCACAACTAAATGAAAAAATTTACAGGAAGATGAGATACTGAAGATCTTTTCATTTTACACCATATTCACAACTCAGTCTGGTTTGTAGGCGTTCTCTTTTGTGATATGGTCAGTTCATTTCTCTGTCTCATATATGCAGATGGAATATTTCCAAGGATAGATAATCTCCTACAATGTCCAGACCATTCAGTTTGATGCTACGAGAAGAACTAAAAAGAACATATGCAATGAAAACATTCAAGTCTAGACTTATTTTTCAATGCATTTTTCACTTTTCTTAATCTTTTACTTAACATTAAATGGCTTGAAAGCTTTCTGAAAAGTGAAATTAAGCTATGTATAGAAAATAATTCTCAGATAGACATAAATTAATTGGACTCAGAGAAGACTAATTCTGACAATGATTGCATGGAAATTTAGTTCAGGTTTTATTATGTTAGCATGCGCATCCGTGTCAACTAAAATGTTTGTTAGCTGAGGTAGGAATATCATAGAAAAAACCATCATGCTGAAGAATTCATAAGCTAAAGTCTCACTCTGTATTGAGTATAATATTTATGCCATTCTTGCCAATGACAGTTATAATAAAAAAAAAAATGTTTTTTAAGCATAAACAACCACTTATAACAAGTACAAAGACTGATAAACATATTTTGAGAATAGCCTCAACTCCTTCCTTTAAAAAAAATGTGTGCACATCCGATAAAAAAATATTGACAAACACCTAAAGATACTTCAGATAGTCCAAGAACAAATTTTGGTATCAATCCGCTGATTCATTAAGAGAGATGAAGCAAATAAAATTATAACATAATCTTTATATTAGAAGACAAAAATTAGAAAGCTCTATCATCCAATGAAATATTTTGATAACTTTCAAAAGTTTAAAAAGAGATAGCTTACATAAATTTATATTACAATTTAAACTGAAAAAAAACCCCATATGAACATAATATATGAAATATTACATGTCAATGAATGTTACTATCACATTATGTGATGTACTGCATCTCAATTATTATTATTTTTTATTCTTTAGAAAAAGCTGCTCAAAAACTAACACATTATAGAATATAATGGTCAGAATTGAAAACATTCACTTTGAAATGATACCAGAAATATATTAATTTCATAAGCTTCACATAGCAACTAATACTTTCATAACACACTTTGTTTCAACAAAAAAGTCTTTCGATAGACAATAGTGTAGGGTTTCAAATATACCATGATATCTAAAAAAATTTCATTAATTAGCATCAAAGATTTGTAGATCTAATTTAATGGTCACTTCACCAGTCTCCACTTCGTACAACTGTAATTTCTTCACTATAGGCTCATGAATTTCACGTGTCTCTTTGCATATATCTGACACCCTTACTTCTGTACGCCCCAAGAATTCTATCATAAGAGAAATTTAAAACTCAGATTGAAACAAATTGAATAATTTCTGAAGAATAAATCATTATATTGTGTCCTAAAAAAAGCATTGATTATATTAATATGATTGGACCCGCTTATAACGAAAGGGGTTATAACACAATTTTTTGATGCCCCTTGAATTTTGCATTGTTTTCCCATGTTGGTTTGATCGCTTATAGCAAATAGCTAACCTACTTTCTCTCATTTATAGCAAATAACTAATTTTGAAAAGCTTAAAATTACAGCTCTTCTGTAAATTTAAATAAACTTAATGTAACATGCCAAAGAAATTTGACATTCTTAAGAGTTTATCCTCCATAATTGTGAGAAAAAAAAAGGATCTGCTGAGAAATGTTTCCATTGGTGAGTGGAACAACAGAAAGAAAAAGCTTACAAAACACAAATTTCAAATATTATAGTAATAAGTTACATAAGAATTCAAATAAATTTTTATATTCTTTCAATAATTTTATAGAGTATATAATAAATAATGATACAGTAGACACTGTTCATTGGAATCATGGATAATTATTATCATTCGGGTATTCTTATCATTTTTCCGAAATAGGGAACAGACCAATACCATAGCACCGGAGAAAATTCATTTGTAGTTATCAGGACTTTGGTTTGTGTTATTTTTTTCCCTGTAAGTTATCGTTATCAACCTGCAAGACTATGTAAGGAGCTAGTATTTGTTCTCTTTCTACTCCCTTGTTGATGAACATTTCTGCACTTAGTACAGGCTGTGATGCATGAATGTGCGGAACTGTTTTTGCAATGGTCTTCCCTCTGTCAGTTTTTTTCAGTTGGCCAGATTTAATGGGAAATTCATTTTGTGAAAGACTTTTCCAAGGGATCTACGGAATGTACTGTACATCTAAAATAATTATTATTTATAATGCACATTAAACAGTTCTATTCCAATTACTCAAAATGGCTGAATAAAAAGAAAATTCTGGATTTCAACTCAAAAGGTAAAAAATACCGTTTTAGAACAATATGAAAAAAGAAAAGAGAAACTGAACAATTGAACATTTTGGAACCAGTTACGTGGGGGAAAAAAAATAGAAGTGTCTCATTTTCATGTGTCCTGTTTGACCAAGCAGGATGTATAAACATTCTTGCAACCAGGATTTATTTCAAATTTCGTTATCGATCAGTTATTGTTATCAAAAACCCTGAGTCCCAATGTGATCACGTTAAGCAGTGTAGACAACATTAATAAGTATCAAGCATCATACATGTGTAAAATATATTTAATTTGGTGAAATTCATCCCTGAATGAATACATACATGTTTTTACTTTGTTATAAGCAGGTTAGACAATATCAACAGAAATGGCTGATAAGATTAAATTTGAAAAATAAATATTCTGATGCCATATTTAGATAGTATATACCCCAGAAAAAAAATAAATGTTTTCTAGCTAAGAAATAATGTATATATTTTACCATTTGGTGAAAACAAGTCTCTATCAAAAACGGACACACACAGAACATCTTGAAATAAGTCTTTAACAATAAATTGCATGGATGCATTCCACCTTGGATTCAAAGTGTTCTGGAATACTTTGGTCTTGTGTTCTTGAGTACCCATGCTAACTTCACAGTAAGGATTACTCTTTCCTATATAAAAGAGAGAAAAAAATCATTGCTTCATTAATCATTTAATTCATTATTTCTTATTGACTTAATTTATGTGTTCAGCATTGATGGACTATAGTTTTTTCTTCTGTCTAGGTAAAATATTTCAGTCAGACCCTGGCATAACAAACTCTGATTTAACAAATTCCTCAATTTAAGGATTTTTTTCCTGAAATCCTGACAAAAATACAGATCACAAACCCCCTATTTAACAAATAAAAACTCTCGATATAATGATTTCCTTTGACCTTCGGCTCTCTTTTAGAGACAAAAAAAAGAGGAATCTGCGTTTCATTTTGAGTAAAGGAGACAATAAAGCCATTTACAGCATGTGTGTAGAGTTTTCAGTGGCTAATTTGTGTACAACAATACCATAAAACATTGTACAAAAAAAAATACTGTAGCATGATTAGATTTCAGTAAAGAAATAAAATTACTTCAAGTCTTGAGATTGTGAAAATAGCAGGTCATTTGAAGAGAAAACATTTTTCGGTTGGCAAAAAAATGAGAATTTTGACAGAATTTGATTAAAATGTTGGACATACTGAATATTCTATCAAGCAATTTCTTCATGTATCATGACTTTATTCTTAAGTTGATTTTTTTTTTCAATTGTTCTTAGAACTAAGTTGTAACAGCAACCCCAAAGTAATCAGGTTTTGAAACTTTCTGTTTCGAGTGTGTTTGCGCTCCCGATCAATTCAATTTTGATTTAATGATTTCCTCAACTTAACGAATAAAATTGTTGGATTCTTGCAATCAGGGTTCAAATGTACATCATTACTACTTAGCAATAGTAATTTTTCATACATTGGGGGAAAAAAAGAGCTTCACATAAAAAAAAACACAAATCCCAACTAAATTTAAATTTACTGTTAAAATACTATATTTTTGTCATTTAAGTATAGAGTCAGTCAAGAATTTCCGAAATCGAAGGCATGAACATAATAACTTTTATAAACATTTTAAAATCTGGAAAAAACAATCAAAAATATAAATCAAGGAGAAAGTAGAACTATCAGAATATGATATCTAGATGTCATACTCACCATTTGTACATCCTTTTAGATTACTACCTTCCATGACTACCACAAGCAAGCGCCCTACTCCTTGTCCTCTGTGTGATTTCACTGGAAAAAAAAAAAGAACTGATAAATACGATGGAAATCAAGAGCTGATTAGTCAGAAAATACAGTATTTCACTTTTATAATCATTTAAATTTAAGTCATTAATTTTTGAAAATCACTTTGGGAAAGGTGAAAAATATTTTGAACAGGATGAAATGTATATCTGTGAGATATTTGCTATAGAGGGGGAAAAAAACCCCTGCACACATTACAAAGCCACAAACACAACAGAAATAAGTTTACAATAAAGGGAAAAGATATACTAGCTCTAAGTTTTGACTAAGTCGAAGCTTTGATATTTCAAAACCTGTATTAGATGCACCTGTCAGATCCATTGTGCCCAACAGAGGGTCAATACAAAAAAAAACTTTTACTGCTGATACTTGAAATTTTTCATCTAATATTGAGATTATATTGAATGAAAATTATAATAATTATTATTTTTCATATTGAATGATATTTTTATCATAAGCCTTTTTGCTGCATTTTGACCACAGATGCTGTGATATTTTATTGATAAAAGTACAGTAAAACCTGTATGTCTCAGATTTTTTATATCTTGAAGTGATATCAATTTCTGAAAGTACTTTGAGATATGAAACGTTCATTGCGCACATTAATTAAAAGCTATGTTCTCTAAGCATTAATAAAATAAAATTCCAGTGGAAGAAGAAAAAAAATTCTAGAAAAATTATTGGATCGTAATAACGGTTCTCACTTGTTCTTTGCTGAGTAAGCTTATTTTTTTCTGTTTCAGCATAATATGCAGCTGCAGCCTCTATTTTTTTCACCCATGACTGCCTGAAACATTCATATAACAATTGCCTATAATCGTTCACATGAAGATTGTCAAATAAAAAAATATGCAATCTGTATACAATTATCTATGCCTACCACAAGCTATATAATTTCACATGGTTATATATCTATCCCAAGATTAAAACATACTTACAGAATTTGAGTTACATTTCTTATATATTTGACTAAGTGCATTCAGTACTGGGTTCTGATATATTACAAGGGATGTAGAGATCGGATGAATATTTGGCTGCTATTCAGTGTTCTGCCCTTTTGACAAATATTTGATTCCACTGAATAATGCTTAGGTATTCGGCTGAATGTTTGTGTAAATCTAAGCATAACAAACTAATTTTAAAAAATTATATTAATTGGAATTTTCCGCATAAATTAACAATTAACTGATTATATTTTATTGTGTGGTGCACAGCTATCCCTATCTATGCAAGAGGTTATGCCAGGGTGAATTTCTGGGATAAGTGAAACACTGAAACTGAAAATAGAATCCTACTGCAATGAGGTGGAAGCGAGGATGAATTTCAAAAGTTAACTGAAGATGTACCTAGAAAAGATACACATTGAGCTACTGATTTAGGTAAAAAGGGCAAAGAACAAAAAGAAGATTAAAAATAAAAAAATAAGTCATAACTTGTGTGATGCATTACTAGATGAGAATAAATAATGGTTGGAATTTTCATAATTAGATGTGAAATTGTAACAAGTGTTAAAAAAACTGATTCTATAAGTAATATTAAAATATATCTCTTCGTTAAATTTGATTGTCAGTAACATAATAAAAATCTTTCAATTAACAGTTTTTAATATTTATTTAAATAATAAACTGCAAATTAAAGTTCAACATGAATAATTTGAAATTACTGATAATTTTATTTTCAATTTAAAATACCAATTTTATTTATAATTGTGATAAATTTTAAGAAAATTGATATTCAGCCGCCAAATATTCGAGGGGGGGGGGGTATTCGACCAAAACATTAGCCAAATATTTGATACTTGGTTATTCTGCTAAATCACTATACGCCCTATCACCTAGAGGGGTGTTGTGAAAGTAAAGACACAACCACTTCTATTTTATTCAAAACATTTTATGTGACACAATGAACCACTTCCCAAACAACCCTCATATTTAGCTCATGTATTGGAATGAGCTGGGGGGTTTTTTTTTCTAAAAATCACACATCACAAACAAATATTGTTTTAGATAGAGAATATATGCCTCTAATTAAGAGGTTTCCCTATAAAACCATTTCAATTTTGCCGTGAGGATGTTTTCATATATTGGCGTCAATTCTGTTGATGAGTCCTAGCAAGTTATGTCTGGCATAAACATGACTGCGCTGTGGGATTTACAAACATGGGAAAGAATTTAAGAACATGTTATCTTCTGATTAATATATCTGAAGTGAGATTTTTAGAATGAATGCTGCTTGAAAAGGGGGGGGGGAATTGCACTCAAGGAACAATTTATCACCTTCACTTAAAAAAAACTGAATGACATTAAAAAATATCCATTTAAAAAATGTTTATCTTATCAGAATATACTTAATGAGGTCCAACTGCGAATATAATTGTTGAGTCTGTTACTAACTTTTCCAATGCAGTTGTTTTCACATGAATTCTCAAATCTGAGAAGCAGATGATGAAAGATGTCTCATCTTGGTTGTTTTCCGCATCAGACATTTTTATTGTTAGTTCATTAAGAAACATTGGCTAAAATGAAAAGAAAATGATAGTTCCATATAAATTTAAATGAAAATTCCACTGAATGGTAGTCAATGACCAAAACATAATGAATTCTGAAAATATCAATTAATTTCAAGAATTTACCTGTTTGTACATTTTATATTGAGCATTAATAGCTTTATCTGACTGGAATACATTTGTAACTTTACCAAGCGTAACTTGGGGTCGTGTCAGTAATAAGAAGTCATTAAAGAGAAATGCCATCAATTCCTTATTACTTTTCACCTGCAACAAAAGCAAATAAATAAAACAAATCATACGCTATTGTGAAACACCTTGGAAATTCAAGGCAAAAATTATCATTTATAAGAGATGCATGTATTTAATAAATGATAATTTTATCATTTACAATAAATATAGAAAATACAGAAGAAATTGGTTACTTTAAACATGGTAAAATTTCAATTTTTAAATAATTTACATCTCATGAATTTCACATCAATTCCCCATTCAATTTATAGTTAATACAACCTGTTTAATTCAAGCATTTTTTGTGATGTTTTGCTTTATTTGAAATTGATGTAGAAAAGAATCGCAATTCCAGTACAAGCATACATGGGAAGTTTGGGAAAATCCTACATAATATGTCAAACTTTTTGTGAACTAAGTGGGTGAACAATAAATAGAACAACAAAAAAATCTGATACACATTTTGGCTCACAACGGGTACTTTCACAGAAAAATATAGTTAACTGAAAATTGACTTCACGATATCTTTCTGACCTAGGTTCCAAAAGAATAGTAGTATATTTTTCAAGCCAGAATTGCTAGAGTAAAAAGTGATTTTAGCACCCATTGTGTGCATACATACAAAAACTTCTTTCTTTAATGCTCCTTTCTGCAGCATCTGCTTATTGTGACTCAGTGGGAAAATATAACACATACACACAAGTGTGTCCGTATTCCGACAAAATACATTCAATACAACAATCATTAATACAAGTAAATGAATGATAAACAAAGTTTATCATGACAACCATGGTTTCTATGCTAAAATGCAAAAAATATTAAAATAATAAAATATATAGACAAAATCAACTGAAATCACTATTTTGCTTCCTAGATGTGAGTCTTAACAAATAAATTACCTTGAACATCAAACCAACATGTAATAGCTTCCTTGGACCAAGAGAATTGGTGAGCGAATTGAAAGTTATTTGCTGTGAAGAAAAAATAACATTAAATTGCTACAGCAACAAATTTTAGAGAAAAAAAGTTAAATAGCATACCTGGTTAGTAATATTCATAAAAAAAAATGATAACACCCTTGCCAAAGGATTATGTAGTCTGCTATTTGTTTTATGAATATCATTAGTTGTAAAATTTTATAGTTTCTGCAAAGAATTTTATTGTATCAAGTAATTTTGATGTTTTTCCACTAACTTTCAGAATAATAAATATTTGCTTGATTGTATAATAAAAGTTATATAAAAGTTTTAATGTAAAACAGATGAGTTTGGACAAGATTTAAAGCCAGAAAGTACATTCTATGCACATACTTATCTTTTTCAAACAGTAAATAACTGAAACTGTGAAAAATTTTATTGCTTAACATGCAAGGGGCATGCAAAAATGTTTAACAGGGGTCCATATTTTTTTTTTTCAACCATACGTTTGATGCTGGCATATAAAAAATAGTGATTTGTGCATGTAAGTTTTGAACATTTGTCCAGCATAGGGTTCTTCAACTCATGGCCCACCAAGACACCAATTAGTGAAAAATGAAATAAACACACACACATTCTACTATCTGAAACTATGAAATTCTTTCTATTTAGTTATGAAGCCTTTCTATTTAGTTATGGATGTGATTGATGAAATTATTGTGGATGTGTCAGGTATTGGCTATAGCCGATTTTCGAATGCAAGGTAGGCCCACACCATTCGTGATGAAGTATTTCAGGGGAATAGTAAATAAATACACTAAACGTTTGCTTCTATTTTAATATCCTTCCTTTCTACAAATCAGTTATGGTCACAGCTTTCCATCATACAGGAAAATTGTTTTCACAAGTAGTAGTTTCTTTGCTTGTCCCATAAGTCATTGCAGCTTGTTTTCTCGTCCACATCATACAGAAGCATAGACAATGGGTGGCATTCTGTTATTCATAAAAAATTGTATCATTAGCATAGGCGGCAGGGCGAAAGTGTATAAGGAAGTCCAGCAAATGACTCAAGGGCAACGCATGTAATGTGCTGAGTGGATACAAAACAGTTTAGCCGACCTCCCTTCATAAGTGATACTGGGCATGGGAAGAGAGTGGTCTGTAGAGGTCTACTAGAGGACTTAGTAATGGGGGAATGTTAGTTCAGGTGCCCACAAAAATACTAAGGGGAAAACTAAGGAAAGGTTTTTCTCGTTTTTAACATTCCCAGTAAAGATGTCATTAAGAATATTTCATATTTTTACAAAGAGTAATTGATGATGTAAGCATCGTTCCAACCCCCCTTTCCCCCTTTGTCATCAGAAGTCAGCAAACTCAGCCCCCCCCACCCCCATCAATGCTGACAAAATACTTGAATGGCCCTAGTCTTACCCATATGTACATTAAAATCAGAAAATTTTGAATGTCATTGATGAAAGATAATCTATTATTTAACATCTACAAATTACATGAAACTAAATATGTAGTTATAGAAAGAAATAATTGGTAACAAAGGGGATGTCACGATAAATAAGATATAAACTCTATCAGTGCTAGGAAAGAGGAATGAGAATAGAAAGAATATAGTTACTTCAGACAGTCCCTCACAAATGACATGATTTTGTATCCATTCTAAACGATCAGAGTTTTCTCTTTCTCTAACACCTTCATTAACTTGACTGCACAGTTGCTCTGCCGATGTGACTGCTTCCTCCAAATTGTGAAAATCTGGATGATTACTTGGTGTGTATTGCTGTATCTAAGATAAGAAAAAAATTGAAAGAAAAAATTATTCCATACTCACAAAATATAGAGAGGTAATTAAACCAAAAATTTAAATCGTCAGATATGTTGAAAAAATTATGAGAAGATGATGCATTATAGAGAAAAAATAATTTACCATTCATATACTGTTTTATAAACATATAAATGTTTAGTCAAAATGAAATATAATTACAGCCATCACAACTTGATTAAACCAAGACCTGCCAGTACAACTGAAAATTCAGATAATTTATAACTGTTGGAAAAATTATAATTTCAAGAAGTTGAAGCTATTATAAATCATACTGATGTGGTCTCAAACTGAATGACATAGTATTTGATGAACACTGTTCTATATAAATACAAAGATAATTTTTTAACCTCATTGTTATTCCTGTAACACCAGTTTGCAATAATTAATAGGTAGAAATTTATCTAGAGTAGCACAGTTATCTAAGAAGCTTGTGAAAGGGATTGTGGCATGAAAGCCAATTAATCAGGAGTGTGTTGGAAGTAAATAATACAAACTTCAATAACAAAATTGATGAATGAACAAATAAGCAATCTCAGCTGCCAGCAGGTCTATAAATTATTTCTTTGCCAATCCCCAAGTTGTCTTTTTTTACCGGTCAACAAATTATTCCTCCCAGTTCTGCCAGTTGGTAAAACTATTGACCTAGTTTCATCGTCCACATGTGTAAGAAAGAATAAACAACACTTCTTCAAAAACCATACAAGGACGAGAAGAGAAACAAATTATATGAACTCACTTTCTGTATCAGAAGTGGATATCGAGTAATTCTTTGCATAGGCTTAAGTAAGAAACTGCTCATAGGCATTCCTTTTGTTCTGGGATCTGTACAGCACTTCTGTGGAAAGGAAAATAAAGTTACAGGTGCAATTTTTATTCAAACCTTGACTAATTAAAAAAAAAATTATTTAAACTTCCACAAATTTTTACCTTCGTAACTTCTTTAAACTTCGGATCATTTTCAGATTTCATCTGAATAAGTGCAGCAGCATTAAGTTGGCAGCTGCAGAATCGTATATATGGAGTCAGGTGTGGTATCTATAAGCAGAGGGAAGCAAGATTTTAGTCATTTGCAAGCATATTTTTAATCTGAGGAATGACCTTGCCTTAATTTGTTCACCATATGCAATGAATTTGCTAAAAAAAATTATTAATTAAAATGTTCAGCTGAGAAAATAATGGTCTATGTTACATTTTTTTTTAAATTGGTTTTTTGATTGAATAACTTTCCATATATAACTTCTGTTACTCATTCCTAAAGTAAGTTCAAACCAACAGATGTAGTTGCTATGCACCTTTACGCAGCTTCAATATCTGCACAAAAGGGTGTTTCCCTAATTTAGCAATGACTTTTATTGTGTCTTCTCTAAAGTTTGAAAAAACGCTAAATTGTTTGTGAATAGTTTTCTAAATAAGCTAACTTACATTTTCACACAAGATATCACCAATCATCTGAATGATACCATTAGTGCTCATTCTACGTCTCACTCTCATTGCCCTGAAATCAAGAAAAAAGAATCACGTCATAAAAATTTCAGACATAAAAACCATGTGTACCATATTTATAATTCTCTGAAAAAAAGACATTCTCAATGCTATATTAGATGAGTTGAGAGAATGTGCATTATATTTAAATAAATATAAGGGTGATTCACAGAATTCATATTTGCTGGCTGTCTTTGCTCCCCTTTAATTGAAACATACTAGATAATGTGATTGGACACCAAGATGTCAATGAGTTCAAAAAGCTGATGGAATAAAAAATTTTCTATATGCCTCCTAACAAAACATTAATAATTCAGCCCTTTGATCAGAATAGCAATGAGCAAGCATTTAAGGCTCACTAAATACATTTGATGGAGTAGATTCTGGAGGAATCGAAAGATATAGAATACAGATTCAAGATATGAATACAGAAGATGACTTAAAGTTATGTAAGAAATACATCATCACCAATGCTGTTAGTGTCATTGATATACTGAGAGCAGGCTTTATTCTTGTAAAAAGTATACCTAATTATATTACGATGGGAAAACAACCATAAATTTGAGTAAAAAAAATACCTGAGAAGTTTCGTGTTGCACACAATAAGGTCCTTCCAGTTCACAAATATGGAACGTAACTCGTCTTTTGAGAGGACCATTGACTCTCTCAGAGGTTTTTGGAATGCCTACAACATGGACAAACAAATATATAATAATTTTAAAATAAGATACATAGGTTGGCTACATGATAGCCATACACCAGTTTATGATTTCTCTCATTACACGTCTCTTATAATGAACTTCATGCTCTAGTATAATATTGAATAGTATATATGAATAGTAAATATAATAATAGTTTTGCATCTATTTAGTTTTCGAAAATATATCAAAGAATTGTTAAGCATGAATGTGCTTAACAATTCTTTAACAATTCACAACACTCTTAACATTCTTTTATTTTTCAATGTCCTTGAAAAAGAAAAGAATGTGGGAAATGATGTTTGAATGTTTACCCCACCCACGTTACTCTATGGAAGTTATTTTTCTAAAATGTTTTGTAACATATGTTGTAATAAAGATACACGTTCCCGTTTCGGGCAAAACAAAGATAGCAAAAAATAAGGTATCTAATCAGCTGATAAAAAAAGTGCAAATTTGCACATTCATGCTTCAAGCATGAGGAGGACGTATTTTAAATTAATGCATGTAGAAAGACCCTCTTGGTTACACATTAAATGAATAGGGGATCACGTCATCATGTAAAACTGTTGCTAAAAGGTGTTCCATCATGAGATAGAGTAGTAAAGTGTTTTTTACACTCTAAGAAAATCAGTAATCTCTATAAGTCCAGAGAAACTTTCATGTAGCACAAAAATATGTGTTGTGCTCATAATTCTTTTGCATTATTGAGTTTTAAATTCAGTTTGGAGCCTTAGCGATTGTCTGCCTGGGGAAACTCATAGACTAATTTTTGAAAACTATTAGACATGTATCATTTTATACGCTTCCAATAACAGAATCACTGGTTTAGGATTTGCTTTAGGGGCATCACATATTTTGCCAAGAACATTCACTCATTCAAAATCTAAAAAATTTGCTCATATCAACAAGATTCTCAATTGAACACTCCTAAAAAGCATAAATTTCCAATGGAATTAAATACCAAACAAAAGACAGTTTAAAAATGCTTGCATTAAACAAGTTTTAATGCATAATCATCCATTACCATTTTAGAGTATTAAAGAAGAAAACTTATTGCTTACATCTAGAACTATAGACATATCAGCAACATACGACTCCTCTGTACTTATGAGCTCAAGGATGTGTTGTTGTCTTTTTTTCTCTTCCAGTGTCAAAAAAGAGGACCTCCCAATATCAAAAGTAGAATGATCATCTGTGAGAGAAAAGAAAAACTAATGTGCGTGTGTGGATATATAAGAAAATGAGAAAGAGACATGACTGACTAAATATGTTACAAATTGTCATATTCAATTTTACTACTTAACAGTGTACGCAACTCGTACACATTCCTCTGTGGAATTGCTAATGAATTGGTACATGCCGGAACGTGCGTGTATTTATGTTGTCAAAGTCATTCTTGTTTCAAGTTTTTCCTGGGGCTGCCATCTGCCTTCCATATTTTGAAATGAAGATGGTAAATGCTTGAATTTTCATGTTATGTAAGTATTGTGTTGAAGATCTGCCTGCTCTCTGTGGAGAGACTTCTTCAAGTGAGTGACTAGTTCACATTCGCAAATGAAATGGCAGAAAATAATTGAAATACCAATTTATGGAATATCCCTTATCCTCTAGGTACTATCAGCCAGTAACTTCACCTCACAATATCGCGTATATCTTTATGATTTTCACTGCATTCAACTGGAATTTTTATATTAAGTTGCACTATGTGTTATGTGTCTACTTTACCGTTCACCAACTCTGATCATATATCACCATACATCAATTTCCAACCAGTGGAGCTGGGTAGACAATGAAGGCGCCATCTATTGGTGGTTGCCCCAGGCTCAGTAGATAAAAAACTTAATTCTGATGCTCTTTGCCCGGATTCGAACCCATAGACCTTGGCGGTAACATTCATAGTGGAAGACGAGCATCTTACCACTGCGCCACTCGGGTGTTGCAGTATATATCGACTTCACCACACACCAACTCCGGTCATATATCACCATACAGCAATTTCCAACCAGTGGAGTTGGGTGGGAAATGAAGGCAACATCTATCAGTGGTCACCCCAGGCTCAGTAGGTAAAAAACCTGATTCTCATGTTCTTTTGGCCAGATTCGAACCCGCTGACCTTGAAGGTAACCTTCATTAGTGGAAGACGAGCATCTTACCACCTCGCCACTTGGGTACACACTACATATCTGACAACCAAAGTATGAAAAAATGAAATCTGTTTTTCAATCTCTCTCTCGTGGATTAAAAATCATTTACTAAAAATACTCATACACCCCACCCCCAAACAATAAATTATCACATTCTAAATTCCTACACAGAAAAATTGATGAAAACTCTGCATGTTAAAAGCAAAAACATGTGATGAAAAAAAAATGAAATTTTTATAGAAAACATTTATATCTTCGTGAATATAAGTGCTCTATTACCATGAAAATTCACACAAATATTTCACCAAGTTATTCACAATATTTTGTGAAAGTTACAAATCATTCGCAGTTTTTTTTTATCATACAGGATCGATTGAAAACTCTTTTCTTATTTCATTTTTTTAAATAACTATGGCATTCTCGCCTGCAATCATGTGTGCTTCATAAAAGGCGAGGATTACCTCAATCATAGTAGTGATTAACTGAGATTGGATCTCTGATACTTCTTTTTCCCACGAGGTACAATTGTGACTGGCCTTATCATTAAAAATGCCTTTTTTTTTTTTTTTTATACTGAATGAGGCAATCCCAAAAAACCTCTGAAACAAGCACATCTGTGACACTACTCACTACTAGAAAAATATAAAGCAATGCACACACTGAGTATTGACACTCTCATTTAGAGATATCTTTCGATATAGAATTGTACCTGATGACTTAGATCAGCGATGGCAAAGCATTTCCTAATCCATGACAATATCAAGACTAAGAACCAAACATGTGCCACCATGCAATACACAAATATTTGGATATTGTATGGCACTTATTCTTCATTACCCTTATTTAGGGCTGCCAGACATTTCATATGTACTGTCCCATGTTATTAAAGAATCTGTTGCCCTGCAAAAATTTCAATTAACCCTTACAGCAGCAATCCTAAGATATCTTGTCAAGCTTGATCCGCTTTATTTCGGTCAACCCGAAATATCTCAGGTTCTTAACTTTCACTGTGAGTAACACCATGGTGGCCTCAGCATTGTCTTATTCTAGTCTGTGGTTGATGCCAACGTGGCATTACGGTCAATGCATTTCGTTATGGGACAATAAAATGCTAGTGGTAGGGATAGAACTTGGATTTTACATTCTGCAGTGAAAGTGTGAAAGTGCGCTTTTATTTCCCATGTGGCACTTATAATGTGAATCAAAAAAAATTTAAAAATTGCGTAAAGGGTTAAATTTTAAAAAAATGTGATCTACTTTTTTTCTTTACACATTTTGTGGAAAACATTAGCTTTCAACTTTTAGTGCCATGACACTTTTCTGCTTACTAAAGATCTCATTGTGATGTCTGATACCAGCTCCCTCCTGTTATTTTCACGTTTCTCTGTGCCACTATAAATACAGGGTTCAGGTCTAGGTTCTTGTTGGTGAGTAGTAGGCATGGAAGCATACAGTCAGATGTTCCTGGTTTAGATCACTAGTTTAAAAAAACAGATTCCCCCCCTTCCACATGAACAGGAACTACTACTGTTATTCAGAACTATAGAATAACAATGAAGTGAGTGACTATGACATAACAGGGTGTTGGGGGAGGGGGTTCTTAGTTCCCTTAGTGTTTGACCAAGGGGTCTCTGGGTAAGTGGAAATTTAAAAACACTGGTTTAGTTTTGGGCTTGACAAATAAAAATAATTATTATTATAGTAAAAATTAGATGCACCAGCTAAATTTCTTGGCAACCAAAATCATTTTTCCCCATCAGAACGTATAACCCGTTTCCATTGTTGGCAGACATATTTTCTGAAAATTTTAGTTTTTCTCAGACTTCAATTGCTTAATTGAATTTTAATTAAGCAATTGAAGCAGATAATTTAACACACAGAAAATCTTGAACATCAATACTAATTTTTTAATCTGGATTTGCTAAGTCTTGGTTTAGATTATCCAAATTTTAACTATCTTAGCTAAAAAAATATATTTGAATATTTGAAATATCTTCCCTGAATCAGAAAAGACATCTGTTGAAGAATTTCTCAGACAAACTTCCAATTCTGAACATCTGACTGTACGCTTCCATACCTACTACTCACCAACAAGAACCTAGACCCAAACCCTATATTTTATAGTAGTACAGAGGAACATGGAAATAACAGGAGGGAACTAGTATTAGGCATCACAATCAGATCTTCAGTAAGCAGAAAAGTGCATGCCAGTAAAGTTTGATTGTTGACTTCTGGTTCACAGGGGCGACATAAGCAGGGGGCAGGTTGTAAGGGGCAGTAGTCAAAGGCTTATAAGCCCTAAGCTTTTATTAATATACATAAATTTTCAAAATTTTGGAATCATAAACGTTCACACAAGACACCCAGTGCTGTTACTCTTTGAGCCATACCTTGGCAACAGAAATGTTCAAAAAAACTTGGTGGAACTTATAGGGCCGGGACCGTAATACTAGAAACAAGAATACTGTCACATGGGACAAGTGTGCATTTTGATTTGGCCATGACCTTTCACATCTTGCAACAGGGCCCCCTTAAGCTGAGATATTTAGCGGGCCCCAAGGTCAGATTTTTCACGAGGCTAGGTAAATTTATAGTGTGAAAAGCAAAAAAAATCAAATCGGCCCAAAGAATCATCTTGGGCTGAAGTCCTGTCAGCCCCACCCAGTAATTTCTCGGGAGCAGTCAAATAAAGGCAAAAAAAGAATTTGAGTTCTAACTCCGGGGTCTGAAGCACCAGAAACCCCTGGTACTTTCCTAATTTCTGCCTTGGGAACCTTGTACGGGGTAGATATTTTGGCACTAATAAGAGAGAATGAGAATAGTGAAATAATTCTGGACCAAAAAAAGAACAGGACAATTTCTTTAAAAGCAGGATGTATGATCAAGTACATTTCGTTGGTCAATCAATAATGGGTGGTTTCGGACAGATGAAAAATCAGGTTCTAGCCCTTTCAACCTTCACCAAGGAATGTCTTTAGGAGCAGCATGTGAGGGTTTTGCATCCGGGTGCAGGTGAACTAGAGCCATCCCTGCTGGTTCATACCATAAAAATTATGTCATTCATGATGTTCTTGTCCACTAAAAAATAAAGGAAAGGGAAATCTTGAAAAACATTAAATTGAATTTATCTAAAGGCAAAAAACCGCCTTATATTTCAATAGAGTGTGTTCACTTACTCGTTCTCAAAACTGTTTTCTGTTTCCCAAACTTTTTGTTCCATTGCCCCCTTTTTCGGAGAAATTTTGTCTCTCAAGGCCCCTAGTAGGCCCATAGGATCCTATGTTACCCACAGCTTCTATCACGGCCCTAGACCATACCATCGCCCACCGGTGGGGGGGGGGGGAAGATATTGCCCACTTTGGGAAACACTGCACTAGTCTACTAGTATATCAGATCAGGAAACAGCCTGACAAGGACTAGACCAGAAACCCTATCTTCCTTCTCATCTTTCTTTACTTTTGCCTTCAGCCAGTTTTTGTCTCTTTTCTTTTACAGCGCTTCTTGGTGTTTTTAAAACTTTTCGTCAATTCAGGCAGTACCTGTGAGTGAATAAAACAAATTTTCATAAAAACCTATAGGAAAACCATGTTACGGCTAAAGAATGTGTGATTCTGGTTCTAATTATCTCCATCAGCCAAGGTATTACTATATATATATATTTGCCCTGTAATACCAACATTAGTATATTATACGACTATGATTCCCAATCATTCCAACCATGGTGCTTCAGGGATACTGCAAGATAGTAAAGCTTTCTAAGCCTGCAGTGAACATAAAAAGTTTGGGAATCCATTTTAATAAATGTCTTTACAGTTTTGTAAATTCAATTTCTAATGAATGCTTTTCAAGATTATTTCAAAATAAATAAGATAATTGGTTCAAGGTTAATCGAGAACAATATATATGCACATCAATGACGAGTTTGGCCTTTTGTTTTTCCAAATCCCAGTAGATAATGGGCTTTTCACTGAGGATCGTCGGAATGATTCAAGGAATCTGCGAGCTTAGATGAGAAAACTTAACTCATATCTTATACCAAATATTATTCTAAGGGGGGAAAGGGGGGGTCTGAGGCCTTTATCTTACTAGCACAGGTGGGGAAGAGGGGGGGGGGTCCACAAAACAAAAGGCTAAGAACTTCTGCTGTAATGCAAACAAACAAGTTATGTAAATTCGGTGCATCATGAGAAATAGTTATACAGATATAGGTATCAAATTTAGTCTACACAAATGGGCAACCAAAATATTCCTGAGCTGCAACAACACTAAACTAGAGATGACTCTAACATTGCAGGGCATGACAAATTCCAAGCACCAGGTCACCATGGAAACTAAGAAATTGAAAAAAAAAAATTATCGCATTGGCACACACACACATATGGGCCGCAAAAAAATTAAACCCTCACATAATTAATATTTTTCTAGCAGCAAGCTCTGAGACAGATAGACCAAGAAATATCTTCTCTGTATCGTTCCAATTTCAGTATATGTACTGCCAAAGCGAGTACCTTAGACCAAGAAATATGGCATGAAACAAAATATCTTAATACATGTTGGTGTGAAAATATCCATTGAAATGGGATAGCAAATGTGATCGATATGTGCACCTTCTTGATGCACTTTCCCTGTTTGCTTCCACTTTTCAGCAAACATATACAGGGTGGGTAGGAAGTCCTAAACACATACTAAAAATTAATAAAAAATCAGGCAATTGACAAAAAAAAAGTGTGGTTTGCACTAAAATACTCTCTCCTTATCATGGCCTAGTTTATTTTTTGATAAGTTAAAAAAAATTTAGAATTTTCATTCACATAATGGTGCTGTATCATAAAAAACTTGACATAACACATAGAATGCAGCATGAATGGTGCATAATTAATGCTTATGGTGATTTGCATAACAGAACTATCACATTTCCATTATGAGCACCCCTTGACCCATTTAGATGTAGCCCAAGCTACGACAGGTGGTATTTACATATACTAATATGTATATATTTATACATACTGAGAAAATATTTTTGTTTGATGCATATCGTCATGAACATTAATTATGCATTTGTGTTGCATTCCATGAGTTATATGATATAGCACTATCTTGGAGTGAAATTTTGAACTATTTATTTCGCCCACCCTGTACATGTTTTTGTGATCAACAGAAAAAAAGTCTTGACTTCTGGAGATGAGTACATTGTCTGACTTTCTCCTACAGATTTTCCCTGAGGAAGGAGCCATAGAGATTGATAAAAAAACTGTAAGTCATATTGAACCCGGATGACAATGCTCTAGAAATTAATTGACTGAACATCATGCATACTACACTGAAGAGACAAAAAAACTGGTAAACCTGCCTAATATCGTGTAGGGCCCCCGCGAGCCCGCAGAAGTGCCGCAACACGGCGTGGCATGGACTCACTAATGTCTGAAGTAGTGCTGGAGGTAATTGACACCATGAATCATGCAGGGCTGTCCATGAATCCATAGGAGTAAGAGGGGGTGGAGATCTCTTCTGAACAGCATGTTGCAAGGCATCCCAGATATGTTCATGTCTGGGGATTTAGGTAGGAAGCGGAAGTGTCTAAAGTCAGAAGAGTGTTCCTGGAGCCACTTTGTAGCAATTCTGGACGTGTGGGGGTGTCGCATTGTCCTGCTGAAATTGTCCAAGTCCGTTGGAATGCACAATGGACATGAATGGGTGCAGGTGATCAGACAGGATGCTTATGTACCTGTCACCTGTCAGAGTCGTATCTAGACGTATCAGGGGTCCCATATCACGCCAACTGCACACGCACCATACCATCACAGAGCCTTCAACAGCTTGAACAGTCCCCTGTTGATATGTAGGGTCCATGGATTCATGAGGTTGTCTCCATACCCGTACACGTCCATCAGCTCGAAGCAATTGGAACCGAGACTCGTCAGACCAGGCAACGTGTTTCCAGTCCTCAACAGTCCAATGTCGGTGTTGTCGGGCCCAGGCGAGGCGTAAAGCTTTATGTCGTGCTGCCATCAAGGGTACATGAGTGGGCCTTCGGCTCCGAAAGCCCATATCGATGATGTTTCGTTGAATGGTTTGCACGCTGACACTTGTTGATGGCCCAGCATTGAAATCTGCAGCAATTTGTGGAAGGGTTGCACGTCTGTCACGTTTAATGATTCTCGTCAGTCGTCGTTGGTCCCGTTCTTGCATGATCTTTTTCCGGCCGCAGCGATGTCGTAGATTTAATTTTTTACCGGATTGCCGATATTCACGGTACACTCGTGAAATGGTCATACGTGAAAATCCAAATTTCATCGCTACCTCGGAGATGCTATGTCCCATCTCTTGTGCGCCGACTATAACACCACGTTCAAACTCACTTAAATCTCGATAACCCGCCATAGTAGCAGCAGTAACCGATCTAACAACTATGCCAGACACATGTTATATACGCGTTGCCAACTGCAGCGCTGTACTCTGATTGGTTCCATCTCTCTTTATTTGCATACGCATGCCTGTACCAGTTTTTTTTTGCTCTTCAGTTTAAATGATGCAGGATATCAATAACAATGTCTGCAACGTGAGGACAGGATGGCAACTTTTACTATGCTTCAGAATTTTGGGTTTCATGTGATGTCCAATCAATTTCCAGGGAAGTTTATTATGGCTACCACACAGTTTCGGGTATCAATCTATGGGAATTGTGTGCACAACATGTCCAGCACCAAAAATCAGAAAATGTAACGTAGATGCAGACAGACCATAAGGACATTTTTTTTTCAGGAATTAACAGAGGACTTGTACAATAAAGTAGCAGCAAACATGAATGTCTATATTGAACGTATTCTACGAAAGGATAAATAATCTTTTGCCTGATATGATCACAGAAGAAAAAAAAGACAAAGGAAAAATCATGAAATTCTTAATGTGTTTTTGACCACAACATTTGACTAATACAAATTTTTTCCAATGAGCAACTAGGAGTAAGATTTGGTAACAGACTCAAGTTGGATCCTGTTAGCATGATATTGGCTACATTTACCCTCTGCAGATAGCATCCACTGCTTGTGTAGAAACAGGTTAGGAATTTTGTGATTTTTCTTTTATCCTATATGTTCCCTCTGTGTGATTATCCTATATGCCAGCTAGTCATACCGTCATTTCAATCCCTGTTTCAGTACCAACAAATACAAAAGATACTTTTTATAATAAATATTTCTTAAGCTATCTTCAGTGCACAGCATTTCTTGTGCATCCTATACTAACAATCTGTTTCGAGATAGAGAGCAAGCTGCCATATTTAATCTCCTATATTTTCGCCCTCCCCCATCAAAAATATTGTTTAAGCATCATCTTTGCATTATATTCTCATGAAAGCTATAATACTACTACTCTTAACTGTATATACATCTCACAAACATTCCCTTGAGAAATTTCTGATGATTCAGTACGTGCAGGAATGTGTGTTTTGTGTGTGGGGCTCAATGAATTTATAATGTCAGAGTTATGTGTGTCATATTTTGGTTGTGCTGTCATCTGCTATCCATATCTATATATATAAAATTGATTTTCTGTCTGTCTGTGTGTGTGTGTATGTATGTTCTCTATACAAATCTATAATTTTAGATCAATCGTCGCCAAATTTTGCATATATACTAAATGGGACCCGACTTGAACGATAGGCTACTTTAAAATTTTGTCAGAGCAGGGCAAGTGCCCCAAATGGGCAAAAAACTGTCGGGCAACAATGGCTTTTGGGCCTCAACAATCACTTTCCGAACGTTTACTTTGGTTACCATGGTTCCCTAGCAATGCGTTTCAGACGTGTATATGCCTTTACAATGGTTTGTCACTTCTTTAATCCTGTTAGTATATGTATAATAGTTTATGCCTTTATAATGGTTTGCCAACACTTTCAATACTACACAATACTACTATTCAATACTATCAGTAATGAGGCTTTTTGAATAGACGTCATAATTATCAACAGCGTCGCTTTGAGGGTCAGGAGAAGGGTGACTCATAGAAACCACTGTTAAAATTGCCGATTTTACTGTAGAAATGTTGAAATTTAATGGGGTTTTCCGCCACATCAATAATTTTAAAAATTGTATTGAATTCTCGATTTCTGAAATATTGAGTTTGCTTAGAGATATACGAAGCCCAAGAGATATATTAAATATGAAGTAATTAGCCTGACTTGATTTCAACTTTTTATTTATATCTTCTCAAGCATGAAATTTAATGTCTCTGTATTGTCTTTTGATATTCAACTGCATCAATTCATGTAGGTAAGGATATTTTAAAATTAATTATGGGAACGTAAAAGTACATGGAAAAAATTCCACAGCTTTAATTAAGCATTTTTGAAAGCTGAAACAGGCAGATTGGATAACTTGAAGTTTAGGGGCGCTTATCAGGGGCGCCCCACTTAAAAAAGGAAAAAGTATATATTCATTTCTATGTTTCTTTAAATCTAGATTTGTTTAGTTCATGAGTCGCACAGGAAATTGCCATATTGGTTAACTTAGATACGGTTTGCATGCCCCTCAAAGAAAGAGGTAGATATCACGTGTTTCTAACAGCCTCATTGAAGAAAACCCGGGCAGCGCTGGGTATTATAGCTAGTAAGGGATAAAAGTAACAGATGCCTAAATTTTCTTGTTTGAGGTCTGTCTACTTTATGCGAAAAGACTTTTTTTTTTCAAATGATAGGCCATCTTGTATTTGTGCCTAAAAATTGGGAAAACTTCAATTGACCAAAAACAACTGTTCAAGCAACTGGGGGTTCAAACCCGGATTTTCGCAATGCTAGTCCATGATGATGCCCAGACGACTGCAGCAATAACAAGTAATAGCATATTTTCAAATAATCTTATCTCTAATATGAATAACTGAAGAAAAAAAAAATTAACAAGCCTCTCATGATGGGTAGGCTGACAAAATATCGGAAATCGAGACTGAAATTGTTGATGAGCATCAAATTTAAGGTCATTAGAAATCAGGGAGAACTAAAATTTATTTCATGCAAAAAATACGTTCAACATGACAAATATGACAAAAATATTTATAATCATAATTATCACAATAGTAATCCTTGCTTTAATTGATTATCTGCAACTTGGTTTACTTAAATAAATAATTTATAAGTAACGAAAATTATTTTTATCCAATTGGATTTCAGTTAAGATTACAAATTCAAGTAAGCCTCGATTAAAATATAAGAAAAATGGGACTTCTTTTTTTTTTTAAAGTCAAGATATGAAAATGCAAACCATATGGTTGCCCTAATCATGGGGTTTGCAACAAGAAATGCATTGGGAGAGGGAGACAATTTGTTATACCATGAATTCTACATCCCTATACATATATCTATTCCAATATATCCCTATTCTCTATCTTTTATATTTCTATCATCTTTCAATTCCAATTGTTTTTCACTCAAAACCTATTCGTTATAAGAACTGCTCCAGAAGTAGAACTTTCTTTAAATTCAAACTTATTTCACTGGTATCTGATCAAAATCTGAAGCTTCACTGAAACTTATAAACTACACAACAAAAAAAAGCAAAGCAAAATCCATTTAATTTATTATCTTATGGAAGACTTTTACAAGCTTTAGTTTAAGAGATGCACAATAAATACGCAAAAACCAAATGCTATGAACATGATTTTATTTGTTACTTTTTTTTTCTTCTTTTCAGTGTAAGTAGTTTTTTTTTCTCACTTAATATAATATTTCATCATTTAAATTTGCTTGTTTAATTAAATCACAAGTATTCCACAGGTTTACCATGCTACAACTTCACAAGTAACAAGCACTTCATTGCACACAATCGCATAACACAATAATATTGGTGTATTGAAAGGTTATGTATATTAACGTCTTTGATTCAATTTAAATCTATAGCATATGCTATGCAATAAATTTATAATCTTTTTTCTTATCGGCACAGAAACAAACAATTAAAAATGAAAACTGTTGATATATATATTTATATATATATATATGTATTTGTTTCGATTACCTTTACAATAATAATAATAGTGCACGCAATGACTGCTATTGCGAAGCTTGTCAGCCTTACGCACATAGAACACACACAAAACTAACCTATTTTCAATGAACATTGCCTTCTACTTTCATAACTGTAATTCTTCGTATTGCATTACAACTCCAACTATACACATATTCACCACTCATGACTCTGGAAACGCAATTTTAAACATCTCTTCATATATATATATAGATGTAATGGCACAAATATGTGCTTCCAACAAATTTCATACAACATAAAAACCTGGAAGTAGGGCCAAGGGTAAAGCTGAGATTATTGTATAAAAATAAATAAAACCTGAACTAAAAGTTTCATTTTCCTTTTTTTGATGCAGCTATCTTTATTTTTTTGGTCCATTATCCAGCATTTACCTTTGCTTTTTGTAATGCATGATCAAATCCCGCTCATTCATTCATAACTTAAGTTTAAGATTAGTAGATAGATAGGAAGTTTTTAATATATAATTTTGAAAATTTAATGAATCATTTGGTACACAGTTCGATACGTCCTTTCACACATTTTTTTTCGTCATGACCAAAACTAAGAATATGGATATAAAATATCAAAGGCAATTACACAACTCTGAAACCATTTACACTAATAATAGAAAAGACCAAAAATTAGATTACATAACTGACATACTCACAAAAACATGCAATGTCTTCGTACGGGAAACACAATGGACTATCGATTAAAAAAATTTTAGGTTCAGAGTTGGAAGGCACTGTAATATTACAAATGTTTATCCATGCACACACACTGAACTTCCCAAATAATACATTTTATTGTTTTCAACAATTAGGTTTATGAATATTTTTCTTTAAAAAAATCATATCATACAAATGCATTCATTAAATATCATTTTGAATTGATTTTGAAACTTCTATCATATCATTTATTAATAAATTTGCGAAGAAAAAAAAATTGAATTTGATAGCTGCAGCAATTAAAGCGCTTTAAAATTTTTGTATTTATTCATCATAACAATCCAAGTTAACACGGGAGAAAAACCATCATGTGCCTACCCTGGACCCACTACCATACTGAGCAGATAACAGGGGGGGAAAAATATACAATAGCTCAAATGGGGAAAGAGAAAAAAAAAGTTAACAGCCTTGGCATCGAAATTTGTGTAAACCAGTCTTTGAACATCATATTACAAACATCGTAAAATTACACAGGTGAAACTTAAAATCATTTGTTTTTCTTTTCTTTATAAAGAACAATTACTACATTCACTAAAATCATCAAATCAATCAACAGATGACAAAAAAAAGAAAAATAGATTCTCAGAAATGAATGCTCACAAAAAACAAAAAACGATACGCAAAAAACAATCAGATTTGATGACATACATTTACGATGAGAGCCGTTAAAAAAATTTTCTCAAAGAACTTTTTTTTAAACACCTAACCTATCACAAAAAAACCTAACACAATAGAAAAATACTATTTTGCACTGACTAAAAGATTTTTCTTCTTCTTATAACTGTCCTTTTCTTTTTCAATCACTGTCAGTTCAGATAATTGATATATATTGAATCCTCTTAGTATCCCATAATTTAAACATCTATTCTAACACAGTTATATTCCAGCATATAAATAATACAAGTTTTCTGATATTTTTCTTTTTTTTTTCCTCAGCACTTCTTTCTTTAAAATTTTTTAATACAGCGAGATTCTGAAGAATAGAGACAGGATAGAGGCAAAAGAAAAAAAAAATAATGAGAGCCAAGTCAGGTGGCGCTTGCATCAGATGTGGTAGTGGGTCTGCCAGCATATGCGATTTCACCTCCTGCAACAAGTTAGGAAACTTAAATAACAGTGTGTCATGATTTATTCTAAATTTAAGAAAATTTCCTTACCAATTCAATTATGTTTCCTATCTGCATACGTATATAGTGCTGTCAATTTGCTTATTTTGATTCAGTAATTAGGTGTAATGACAAAATAGTTTAACGCATAGCAGGGCTTAGAAAACTCAGGCGCAATCCAAATTTCTTATAGGAGCCAAGCATATTTATTTTTAAGAAAACTGGTGTTTCAAGTTTTCTGGAACTGGATTCTTTTTCAATGTTGTAGACAAACTAACTCTAGTTCCATAACTTCTGAGTTGTCCTTAGACCTTAATGAAAAAGAAATCAAATATAGAAGAAAATTTTAGATTTTCAATCATGACCACCTGTGCCTGCGATTTGTCAAGCCCTGATTTCCAGCAAATTTATTGGATACAAGTAATTAACTAATTTAATTTGAAAGTTGAGCTATTTCTATATCAAAGCCAAAAAAAAAAAGGTTGTGAACTTGAGATATATATGTATGCTATTTGAAGTAACGCAAAAAGTTTTAGATCAACTGCAGGGGAAAAAAAAAAAAAGATCAGAATACAGCAATTTTTTTGGCTCAGAGAAAAGTTTTCAAGGTACCCAAGAAACTTTTAATAGCTGATTAATACCAAATACTAAATGTGACTGAAAAAATAGTCAAACACAAAAAAGAGATAGGTCATTATATTTAACTCAACTAAATTTTAATTACGATCAACTGGTACAGTTAAAAACAATAAAAATATTGTTCCCAATATATTTTTGAATTAGAATCATTACATCATATTACATTGAAAAATTTACATTTCTATGGAGTGAATAGCGATGGGTGAACATAGGTAGCTGTGAATTTATTCCAAAGTCATTATACTCCATCGGGTATATGAGAAGTAATTAGTCATTTGATTTGACTGTCAGACAATTTTTTATTTGGCTAAGAAAGTAAATAACTTTAACAAAGGAAGAGAACTGTAAACCTGATGATTCCCAATTAGGGTGGTAATGGTAATGATTCGCAATTAGATACTAGACCTACTTGTGAAACTTGTACAGAACTATGTCTATGCATTTGTACAAAACAAAAAAAAAGACAAAAGAAAAAGCTGTGATTAAGCTATTTTTTCTCTTTTTAAAGAAGCTTCGAACATGCAAAAAAACAATAAATTTTACAACATGGCAGAAAGTTGGCTCCAGGAAGAACGTACTGATATTGAACATGCGGCATAAAACATAATTTATATATGAGCCAGTTTTTGAAGAGAAAAACCCTTCAGGCTCACCCTTGGTTGTTTTAAAGCAAGAGGAAGTGTTGGCTAACACACAAGACTGTATGGTATATACTTGAGTCATACAGAAATGATTGACACACACCCGATCACGTCATTAACAAACTCCACATGACAGCGAAATAAAACATAGACACCAGGGGTTTTGAGCTATGCAAAATGTACTAATGGTGCTACCCACTGCTGATGACTAAGGAAAGCGGTTGTTATTCCCATCACCATTGTAAGCATAGACAGCAAAAATGCAAGGCGATTATCATGGCCAGCACTGAACATCATGGTTTTTGTGGAAACAGGTAGCTTCCATTCCTTAGGAGGTGATATCCATCGTCATATGGCGTTGGTGTGCAGAAACAAAGCACCATCAAGGCAAATTGCGTTCTGCTGGTTGGCCAAGTTCAAGTGGACAGGAAAGTGCAGTCAAAGATGTGAGCACAACCAATACCCACAAGACGAATTTAACATTGTGTACAGCAGCAAATGTCAACACTGTGTCAAATTTGATTATGGTGAAACAGACGGTTTTTTTTTTCAAACTGAGCACAACTCAGGTCTATCGCCATGGATAATTTACCATCTAGTGAGTTGTGATGGACGTGTAAGTATGTGTACCTAACAGTCTGAATGTGCATCTAGTGTTGTGTCTGATTTTTCAGTGCTGCCATCTATATTTCAGAATTGAAGTGAGTGAAGTGTAATGACTGACTACTTGTACTTTTTGTAGGCCTGTTGCTCTCTGTGACATGACTTTTTAATGGGGAAGATTGGCTCACATTCGTGCCCCGAAGTTGAGAACTACAGAAAACCAACTTCAGCCAACTACCACTGTGACGAACAGTGGGGGCTCAAACTCGTGTCTCCACGATAGAGTCCATCACTATGACCACTTGAACACCACAGCAGCTGAAACAGATACTTCTACTACTTGACCATACATGCACCTCATACACATTCCTCTTTGCAATTTTTAACGAATCAGCACATGTCGGAATGTGTATTCTGAATGAATGTGTGACCCTAACGTATCTATGTTGTAGAGTTGCGCTTGTTTGGTGTGTATGCGTTTTTTGCTCAGTTAACAGGAGCTAAAATAACAAGCGTCTATGTCATGTTAGCCAACGAATCTACATCCATCAAACTATTCGCTACTCAAGATTGAAAAATAATGAAAAAAAGTTAACCGAAAAATTCATAATTTATTTATACAATGATAACTTTGCTTATCTTTTAAAATATCAAACATTCATGCACAAAATAAAATATTTCTAGCATTTTTAAATTCATAAAAGCCATAGATTTTTATGACAAATTATAGATTTTTATAATCTAGGACATTGTTTTATGTTTCACGCAACATTGTTTTTTATCATGCATACTTTTACTTTCTCGACATGACAAGAACAAGTCTTATCTTATATGGTCATTTCTTTTGCCGCTGCTTGACCTAATCAGTTCTTGCGCCAATAAAAACCAAAATCCAATCCAAAATAAAATTGGAAAACGCTTATGAAATGCTTGTCACTTTGAGTGTTGCAACATGAATAAAAACAAGCAGGTTGATATAAAAATTCCATTGTTGTACTCAATCTAACATTAATGCTGTTCTAAATAAAAGATACAATTAAAATTAACTATGCATATGTCATTTATGAATTATTTTAAATTGTGTAGTACGTCCTAGTACGTATAGATCATATAGATGGTGCACCCCCCCCCCTTCTCCGCTTCTGAGAAGCATGGTTCCTTGTGAAAAGTTCAGTATAACTTGTACCATCTACACGTAAACATGTCTTCTTTCTTGTTGTACTTCTTCCTCAATATATATTAATAAATTGTTAAATTTTAAATATGTTTAATCTTTTCATTACAAAGCATTCGGTATAACTACTTTACTCATCAATCCCCAAAACATCAGTCTGAATGAAACATTAACTATACATATAAACATAATCTATCTCATTTACTAGTTTATGTATCTTTCAATACTAAACAAATCTTGTGAATCTGTTATCAATATTTATTTACAGAATATTGTTTAATAATGGGAAGATGTTTGGCATAAATTTATGAGCAACTAAGAACTGCTTTTCATCTCTCCCACCAGCTCACTAGTTTTCTCTACTGCTGTGTGAACTTAATTCTGGAGCAGAAACATTTGCCCCAGAGTCATCTTTACAGTCATGGACATGTGTCAGTCTACACATTAAAACTTCTAGACAAGTGGTAATGGTTCACAAGATCGATCAATCAACCTAAAAAAAAACCCTCAACAGCAATAACACGAGGTTGCTGCTTGTACAAATAAGATGTAACCAAATGAGAAATTTTTCTCTCAAGAACCAATAAAATAATATAAAAGTAAATTTTTAAATAAAATTCCAAACTAATGGAAGACACAAAGATCTATGATATACCTAGGCATGGTATAACAATGGTATGATGTAAATGGAATTTCAGGAGAACTGTAGTCATAGATGTAATATGTTTTATTGCTCATCAATTTTCATTCAGTATTATGAACAATTATTTGATGTCATTGCTAATGCACAAGAAAAAGTCTCACGCAATAGGTTCAGTTACTATCAACTTGTGGAGAAAGGAAAAACAATCAGTGCATTGAATTCATACTACTCGCCCCCAGAACATAATCAAGAAAAAATAGCATGCAGCATGAAGTTAATTGTTCTCTCATAAATGTGATCATGATCGTATGATCGTCTATAGCCGTGAATACTACTACATACAAACATACATGCACCTTGTAAACATTACTCTGGGAATGACCAATGTCAAAGCGCATGATGTGTTCTAGTGGTGCTGTCATCTGTCTTCCATATTTTGAAGTAAAAATTACAGGTACCTGCTTCTTGTTATGTAAGTAGCATGTGTTGAAGTTTTACCTGCTTTCTCTTTTCAAATGGGAGCTAGGTTTGCAGTCGTGCCTTGAAGTTGGAAAACTGAACCAACTTCAGCTGACTGCCATTGTGACACCAATGGACTCAAACTTGGATCCTCGCAGGAAGAATAGTACATCCAATGACTATAGGTGAAATAACTTCTTCAGTGATGTCATGAGCTTCACATGGAGGTTTTCCACATCATCTAGTGATGATGATTCCATCATCAATAGATGATGACCTAACAGTCTGAGTGCGTATATAGTGTTGTCTAATTTTTCCGTGGAACCATCTATATTTCAGAAGTAAAGTGAGTGTAGTGTAATGATTGAATATTTTTACCCTTTGTAGGCCTGTTGCTCTCTGAAGAAATTATTTAGCCAGATGGCTGGTTAATATGAATACCACAGGACCTAAATCTCCCGAGGTAGAATATTCTTAAACAGTATATAAGTATGCATTTCTCATAGAACTATCAGTAAGCTACGAAATAAGAAAAAAAAATTTTCTTTAAAGAATATATTAAGCCAAAAAATAACAAAAAATACATAGGGGGGAAAAACTTACATTTGTTCGGCATGGGAACAGTCTTCCCAGTGAATTCCACATAGTTTGATGGAAACAGACCCACAGTTCCATCTAGCTCCCCTCTCCACCATGATGGATCAGAATTGTTCAGAAGATTGATGATGCTACCTTTCTGGAATGTCAGTTCATCCTCATGTTCTCCAGTGAATGGATATAATGCAACAACTTGCTCTGAGATACAACATTTAAAAATATAACTATGATGAAGGAATGAATAATCATGTGAAAATAACTCTACACATACTCAATGATAATTCCAATGCACTAAGCCACATTTTTAGAAATTGTTACTCTAAGCCCCATTCACATGTGCAATAAAACATCCCGGGAAGTTCCCGGTAATGAGGATTTTCGCTACAAACCATTCACATGACGTTTAGTTTATGCTGGTAATCCCCCCTTCTTTACGGAAGTCGTCACTGGTTACATGGGTTGAATGGAAGAGGCGGAGAGAATGGAGTGGTGAATATGGCTGATGAAGAAGCTTACAGTAGTTTTCGCAGTGCAAAGGATTATGGGAGAGAAGGTCGGTGTCGGCTACCAATCCATCCCAAGAAAGATGGGCTTTTTTGATGAGCTTCTCTCCCACCATTTTTTTCCCCTACAAGGGGAATAAAAAAAAAGTTTCCATGCCGGTAATTATCACTAAAGCGACCCCCAATCTTGCACATGTGAATGGGGCTCTAGAGCCATAATGAAAATACAGAATGGAACCAATAGGTAACACAATTTCAATATGAAAATCCTGCTATGAATAATAAAATGTATGGTGTAAAACAATTAATCAGAGGCATAATTAGAATCATACTAATTGCAAAGGATGTAAAAGCAGTTATACCTATGTGTTATATCAGTTATTATTCTGTACCCTGTAGTTGTACATGATGTAAGTGTTACATGATGATAGGATAAGTGTTACATGATGATAGGATTTGAGGGGAAGGAGCAGTGTGTATTCTTTAGTTTGCTTTTGTTTTTTTTCTTTCAGAAGTTTAAAAGTTATGATTTGCCTGTCTTAGGGTAGCCAGATGTCCGATAAATGCACTATTTCAAAAAGACTTTTGAGACACCTGTTTGTCACAGATTTTAATTCATGTAATCAAAGATTAAATTTTCAATATTTATTTGGCAGAACTGTTTTATCATAAAATTTCAATCTACCAGTATGATTTTCAGCTTTGAATCCAGTGAACTGTCATCAACGCAATGACAAGTTTGAATCAAATGCTTATATAATGCACTGTAACAATACAAAGTAGTCAACTTGATACCTCAAACTTAAGGCGGCCCCCTACTAGACAGGGACAGTGCAAAAATTATCAGAGTTCCTTTGTAGAACAATTGATTTTTGATAATTTGTTATATTATTCAGAATATTCTGAACATTCTCATGTTTTTGGAGCAGCCACCTCGCCTTGTTGTACAAAATTATTTTCCAATTAATATTTTCTATTATAACAAGTGCAGCTACACCTGTCACACACCCCAAATGCATTTCCCAAACCCGAATATTAATTCACACAATATGGTGTCTTATGATTTGTCTCAACAATATATACCCCCCCCCCCCCCAATATCTTCAATAACTTTACGGCAATGCAGAGTGATTGCATAATATTTCTATTACATTGTAAGTTTGCAATGCGGCATTGAACTGGAAAAAACTGTACAAGACCAACACACCTCCTATAACTAGATATTTATAAGGTTTATATTTAGTTAAGGTTATATTTAGGTTTTATCACCAACTGATAACTTTAACCAAAGATGTGCAACTGGTCGTTGTAATGCTGAGAAAGATTTTTCCAGATGCCCAACGAAGGAATTTGCCTCTCATGTCCTAGTTTTTATCATGATCTGTTCATTTTCCAGTTACATGATCTAGCCCCTCTACTTTGTTTTCTGTCAATTCCTATTCTGGCAATGTAAGGTTTACTAACTTCAAATTTTAAAAATCATTTGAAGGTACTTCAACAAGTGTACAGGGATGGGATTGCTGTTGACTCTTTTCAGAGCAGTTTCGGAGCAGTGAGCAGAATCATTATTACCTTTGTCAAAAATGAAAATTTTTTGAACCGATATAATCAGATTATTCAATTTTGAACATTTTAACCAGTTATAGGGTTCCGGCGTCAAAAATCAGTTTTATATGTTTGATAAAACTTGCATCCACTTGTAGGGACGTAAAAATTATAAGTCATAATCCAAGCTAGACATAAGAAGAAAAAGTAAAAGTTTACAAATCAAACAAATAAGCATACATTAAAAAACCTCATGACATTTTGTTGACTCATGACTCTGTTTTCCTCCAATTTCTCAAGAACACTACATATTTTTTTCTTTCTGTGTTTTCAGACGAACTTGCCCACTTTCGATGTCTACAAAGTTTTTTCTCTTTATCCCCACTTCTACCATTTTCTCTGTAGTGTTCGGCATAGTTTTTGATGATGACAACTGAATTTCCAACTCCCTTTCTTCTGCTTTTAGTCTTTGATTCTCATCTGGTCGTGGAACTTTCTTATCAAAAGTTTTTTGATGCTGAAGTCTGTCTTGGTACTTCTGATGCAAGCTGCGAACAGCTTTCAGAAGATTGGCATCGACATCAATATCTTTAGCATTTCGAGAATGCTGTACATAAGATTTTATTTGCCTAATGCCATTGTTATTTTCAACCGAAAGATTTAATCTATGTTGCAGGAAATGTTTGTTTACACTAAAGCCCCTCTCGCAGTCTGCATTTCCATGTGGGCAAGACATATTAACGCTTTGACAAGCACAAGCAAAATTCTGAATTTTGCACTTCCATCCAAGTTTTTCAGATCAAATATAGATCCCCAATACTTATCTAACCTTTGATAACTCACATGTATATCTTCACACTGCAGAGAAATCCATTCATCCAAGAGAACAGGGGTATCCAAAGGACAAACTTTCAGTAGCTTTGAAACAATCTATTTAATACATGATAATGAAGAGTTTTCCAGTCGGAAAATGGGATGCAAATACTTCATTTTTTCAGCATGGTGTTCTCAAAAGGTAAAACTTTGAGCAAGTGCTTGATGATCTAGCACCTAATAGAAATTTTTTGTTGAGAACATTCCTCCAACTCAGCAAGATTGGATTCTATTTCAGCACCAACCACCACATTTTTCCTCCAGTTCTCACTGCTTTCTATAGCCAAATTCTGAAGCTCAGCAATTCTAACATTCTGAATATGTTCAGATTTCAGGAAACATGCCATAATTTTTCTAACAAGAGCTCCTAGCTCATCATACCAAATGTGTATGAGGGGCTCCTCTTTTTCAAATAATGTCAGAAAGCCATTCAAAAAGTTCTGATGCTTCCACCAAAACACTTTTATCTGAAAGGACTTCATGGATTTGATGCAGTCGAGATGAGTCTGATCTGGACTCCTTACTTCTGAATCAATGCTGAATTATCTCTTTCATTAATTCTGGAATTCTCTTTCAATAATTCTGGAATTCTCTTTCAATAATTCTGGAATTATTTCCCTTATTAATTATTTCTTTCACTAATGCTGAAATTATTTTTTATTAATGCTGGAATTACCTTTCATTAATTACATAATTTTTAATTAATGATGGAATTATAACTTTCATTTATTGTGGAACTGAAATTCTCTCTTTCATTAAAACTAGAATTTTTCTTTCAGTAAAACTAGAATTTTTCTTTCAGTAAAACTAGAATTTTTCTTTCATTAATTCTAGAATTCTCTCTTTCATCAATGCTGAATTCTCTCTCTCATTAATGCTTGAATTATCTTTCATTAATGCTGGAATTATCACTTTTATGATTTTGGAATTGTCACTTTCATCAATGTTGAAATTATCTTTTAATAATTCTGGAATTATGTTTTATTAACTCTGGAATTATCTTTTAATAATTCTGGAATTATGTTTTATTAACTCTGGAATTATCTTTTATTGACTCTGGAATTATGTTTTATTAACTCTGGAATTATGTTTTATTGACTCTGGAATTATCTTTTATTAATTTTGGAATTATCACTTTTATCAATGCTGAAATTATCTTTCATTAATTCCGGAATTATCTTACATTAATGCTGTAATTATCACTTTCATTTATTTTGGAACTGAAATTATCTATTTCATTAATTCTAGAAATTTTCTTTCATTAATTTTGGAATTATTTCATCGATACTGAAATTATTTCTTTCATTTATTGTTTCAAACTCCTATTTACGCCATAAGAAAATAACGGGGGATTGTGCGTGTTTTCACTGAATCACGTGATCTTCCGACGAATGATGTTGCGGACGCCGGTCTCAACACTGCAAGGCAAAGACCGCTGACATCATACTCCCTCCAGCTCGATAGTGCGTCCACATTTCAGATTCCGAAAACCAGTGTGTCATCTCCAATAGGTTAAAAAAACCTGAACTTTTTTTAGCTCGAAATTCGATTTTTTAATCAGTCGGAGGCGACGCGAGTTTTCGGAATCTGAAATACGGACACACTATTTTCATACCCAAATGCAGGAAACCTTGGCAGAACCGGTTATCTTGATGAATTCTACAAAAAAACCGGAACATACACAAAGGTTTTCTATAAGTTACAGTAGCAACGCCGAGGTTGACGTCACAGCATGATTCAAATGACGTAATCGAAAGTTGAAGAGGGAAATATCTGAGAACCCTGGTTGGCGCAGAAGCGCCAAATTTTCTTTGAAAATCAACGTTATGGCGCAGTATGTAGCAGGAAATTGCTAATGGTGCAGCTTGGCGCAGCAATCCCATCCCTGAGTGTAAATGAGAGCAGCTAATCCATTCAGACACAAAAAAAATTGTACTTCATGCATATAGAGTAAACCAGAGCTTGAAAAATCAAAAAAAAAAAAAAAATTAAGTACCAGCAAAATATCCACCAGATACCAAAAAAAATTTCCCGACAAAATTGGTCCAAAATAGTGAATTCTTTGATGTTTGGGACTTGTGGGTACCTTTCCATGCCAGCAGACATGCTGACATAGTTTCAGATAATTTTGTGTTGCCCTCAGATCGGTCGTCCCTTCAATTTGGTTATCATGCATATAAAAATTAGGCGTCAATGCTAATTTTTTAGTCAAAATTGCGACCTGCCACCTGGGATTTGTCCAGCACTGATATAATTTAAAAAAATCAATGCTGATATAATTAGAAGATCAAAACATGATTTTTTTTTACCAGCGTGAAATAACTTACAGGATGAACTAATAATAAATGATACCAATATTATAAGTTTCAATATTGAAGTGATCACTTACTGCACTCAGATGGTGGTGTTTGTTGATTGATTCCATTCATCATGAAATCGCTGTGCTTTGGAAGAATTGGTTCAGGAGTGCTGCGTGCACTACTTGCTGCACTTCCTGTATGTGGCCTAACATAAGATGCAGGAAACCAGCCAACCTGTCGCTTCCTGCCTTTTACCTATAAGAAAAAAAAAATTGAGTTTTCTTAGTTTGGCAGAAAAAAAAAAATAAGGCACACACAAGAATCATTAAAAAAGTAAAAATTTCTACAGTGAAACTTCATACCAACATACTAAAAATGGTACCACAATTTGAATTTTTCAATCTACTTTGAAAGTTAATTTATAACTATTGTGGCCGATTCAAAACTACAGCTTATTCAACTTTTTTTTTCCCTCTTTGCCAAATACTTTTTGTTATTGCTATTTTGTTTGATGAGCTCTTCCTTCATTGATATGTCTCCATTTCAATGGATCTGTGGCACACACCCATCAGAAAGATATAAAATTGTTCCGCTCAGTAAACAAATGAGAATTTCTATTGTTAAGAGTTGGGACATATCAACTATTCCACTGTTTGCCTAAGGCTAGTCAAACAGTAGAATGTAGCAAACAGTTCTTTTAGCTAACAAACTCTTCAGTCCTTTCAGACATTACAGGCCAAATTGAAACTTCCCACAAAGCCTGCAGGCCACCAACTTATACAGATGTATTTATAATTGTAAGAAGAATCCAGATTTAAAGAGCTTCTTGTCTAATTTACAGTGATATCTTAATAGATGACCAACCAACCCCAGAGTTAAACAGGGATAAAAATAATTGAAGATTTTTATTTATTCTGAGATAAATTTCCTTCTCAATATTTTCAAAGTGTTTCTTTTATAAATCTTTTTAAAACGTTTCTTTCAATAATGCTGCAGTATAATTCTCGGTGGTCATGAAGGCTCAATCAAATTATTTTTTAATTTGATAGTCTTTTAATGTTTTCTGCCATTGTCTGAAAATGGTCTGTGAGCCACGATGAAACGCTCTGAAGGCCACATATGGCCTGCAGGGAATGTGTTGAAGACACCCCCCTGGTCTCAAACAACATTTCTTGCAGTCATTATTTTGCCCTGGAGAGGACCAGTGGGGTTGTAAGAGGCTATGCTATTTTTTTCAAGTAGGCTGTTACTGTTGTAGTTCTTGAACGAAAATTACATGCAGTGGCATAGAGATTTCCGCAAAGCTTTGGCATGTAAGAAGTGCTATGAAAACTCCCCCCCCCCCCCATCATATCACTGAGTGGGGCTTACACATCCTATTACCTTAATTATGGTACTTTTCAGAACCGTATAGAGAAATAAACATTTACGCAATACATAATGAAAAAGTAACAATTAAACATATAATGCAAAAATATGAATTAACCTGAATTTCTCCTTCCCACCAACCACTGGGGCTCTTTTTTCTAACCTGCACCAGCTGTCCTTTCTCAAGAGTCAGCTGCTCTGGACCTGTTGCATGGTAAGGAGCCAAAACAACAACAATCTCAGCTTTCTTTAAAGTTTTTGAACCCTGAAATAAAATGTGGTTGATGAATATGGCTTTAAATACATTTTTTTATTCACACAATCAAAACTTAATATTAAACTAAATATACTAATTTAATGCCATTATTATGAATACACAATAAATCAAGGTTTCAACCCTAAAAAATATTTTGGGAGCATTTTCGTTTGAGTTTTGCCAAAACCTTTTTTTAAATTACATAGGATTAGAGAGAAAGAGGAATATATAATTAACCCCTTAGCGGTTTATTCCAAATATAGATCACTTTTTCACAAATAAAATCTTCTCCAAGTTCCTTAACCAATTTGCATCCATAAGAAAAAGAAATTAGCAAAAAAAAAAACATTCTTTACTGTTGAGCACAGAATAATCAGCTTTTACAGTATGTAAAATCCTGTTTTCTTATCTATGCACTGTGATACAAGACACATGAGAAATTTACAGAGATGTAATAGAATTAAAATTGTATGACATTTTTTTTTCAAATTGTTTTATGATCAAATGTTTTTAATTCACTTGGATATACAAGAAAAAAAAACTGAACATACAAAACAGTTTCATTCCAGCAGTACATATAGATTGAAGTAAGACAATATTTGTAGAAATTATAATATATTAATTAACATTAGCAGCAAAGCAAAACTCAGCACATTAATTGATTCGCAAGCAGAAATTTTGTACAATCAAGAAATTGGCAAAACTTTTTTTCTACATTGCATGACAGTGTTTAATTAACTGCACGGTAGACATGCCCACTTAAATGCATTAGGCATAACTAAATGAAACGAACAGATGCCATTAGTGGAAAAATTTATCAATATGCTGATTTTAATGAAAATTTATCATTTGCTTCACTTTCAGGGCATTGCATTTTATTTTGACATTTCATTTCTACACTAGGCATTACCAATTGAATATTCATGAACATAAAATTATGATTTTTTTTCTTTTTTACAGTAGATTTGGCTGATAGCACAGGGTTGGGGGGGGGGGGGGGAAATAAGGGAAGGGGATGCCCCTCCCCCAGTGCCAAAGGCGGAGCAGACTGATCTAATGTATGTGAGTATATGTGAATTGACATGATCATTATCATGCCCTCTCCCAGCAATTGTCATTGTACATCCCTGACTTTTGAGTCTATCTCCGCCTATAATTGATAGACTGCATTTCTTATCTCCATAAAATTTTTTGCAGTAAACTGAACTCTGAATGCTATATTCCAGCATTTAATCCAAATTTGTCTCATCTAAATGCTTAAATTTTTGAACAGATTCAGTTTTGACAATTGTCAGGTATTAGTTCTGCAAGCTCATTTTCACGATTAAATAATTGGAATTGAAACCCTGTATCAAATTGCCACGGTGCCGTTTTTTTTACAATTTTTCAGAATGCAGCTATAGCAAAAATCAGTCGAGATCAGATGAAGCAAAGGAGGCCTGTATATGATTTAAAGCATCTGATAGCATTCACACTGTTACTTCAGAGTTTTATAGCATTCAGACGTGCCAACTTTTGGAATCCAGAAATCCGGAGATTCCCCCCTACCCTCCCGCATTCATAGACACAATAAAAAAAATTCACAAAAAAGTTTTTCGAAAAAACATTTTTTTAAATCAATTAAGTTAAAACTTCCATTCCCCCCCCCCCTCCTCAAGGCAGGTTCTGCATTGCCCCTGAGCAGAATATAATTCCATGTCAGTCTTTCCATGCAAAATAGAGAAATCACATCCATATATTGTTCATAAGACATAAGTGTTTCCTTTCGTGGATGTTATCAGTGATTGATAATCTCGGGTATATGATTCTTAAAAGCTTTATATAGCTTAAAGTTTTATATTTTCTTTCTGAAGACGAATCGACTTAATCAGAGGAAACAATTTAAAAACTTCAAAATACAAAGTTGCTGACGAAAAAAACTTGTGTTTACCACATGGCTGTTATGGAATGCAATAACGATTACACAGGAATTTCGGCAACGAAGGTCATGCCCCTGATAAATGATTGCAGATAAACGCTACATAAACAAAGTCACATCTTCGCCAGTTGCTTAAATGTGGTCACCAAGACTTTTTTTACGGCTGCTCGATGGAAATGACCACGGATGTCCTCTACGAGTGTTTTCCCTAACGACGTCACGACAACGTGAAAGCTTGCGTAAAATCTAATTTTCTGCCCAAATCTGGAGAGCAAATTTTTAGAGTGATAGTCCTTTGAAAAGCTATATTTGAAAATGAGCATAATTAATGAGAATTATTTATCATAGAAAGTAGCATGATTAAAAAATGATGCACGTCTGGCATTTTATCATGTAAAAAAAATTCACCAAAGCAAAGCATCTTGTGAAACTGCAGTCTGAAGAACAAAAATGTAGCAATTGTAACTGGGCGAATAAAAGGGGGAAAAAAAAACAAAGAGCAAGTTGAAGTTCATGCTTTCAAATTTCAAACACTTAGTTTGCAAATATGCAGAAATTAAAAAAATGAATATATAATGCCGTGCTTTCTGGCAAATCCAAAATAGAGGAAAAATGATAAAACGTAAAATTCAGACTTATTACCTTTGGTCTGGGACTGCTCATTGCCGAGCTTGAACACTACATTAATAGTTGGAAAATTATTGAATTACTGAAACTTGGTGAATAAAATTACGGAAAAAATTTAAGTGATGAATAATCACTTGCAAATTTACAAGGCACATTAATTAAAAAATTATGTGGATCAGATTTGATGTGGAAAAGAAATACAGTATATTATCAAGATAGAAACATAAAAGGTAATTTTGAGTGTGCATACATAATTCCAAATTAGTTATGTGTAAGAGGAAATAACAAGGCACTTTTGATTAAAAATATTTTTTTCAAAGTATGAAAAAAAAATTAATCTATCTTTCTAATCTACTGCTATTATTCTTAATCTCCCCATTATTCTTACAAAGATGAATAGTTCTTCTAATCACATTCCCAAACAACTGATAGTAGTTTAAATTAAACACTGAAATAAATTAATCTTGCACAAAAAATAAACTTGAGAGCTGTTTTTTTTTAGACATTGTACTTGAATTCTAACATGCTTCATAATATGCAAAAAGGAAAATGTTTCTTCAATTAATAAAAAAGATATTGATATATATATTTCTTAAATATATTTTCACATTCTATTTTTAGAACAGCAAAATGTTGTTTCAAGTAATATTAATTTGGCTGTAATCTATAAAATAAATCACACACACCCAACTAATTTAAATTCTATTTATTAAACCAAACTTCCAATTTGGTATTTCAAAACATTGGAATATGTGAACAGAGTTTAGGCCAATGCTTGAAGTTATCATGTTAAAGATAAGGATTATCATAACTGTTTTATATCTTAACCGTTTAAAGGCCAAACTATGAACAGTTATTTATTTTCGAAATTTGGAATTCGAGGTTTTTTACATGCCTAAACAAAGATCAACTTTGTAATTTAAGAAAAAAATTCTTTATTTTTCACGTTATAAATAATCATCAGAATTCACATTCACATTGTTCCATTTATTGAACATTGCGAATGTGTGTGAATGAACATTATGTTATGAAATTATGTTGTGAATGTTTCTGCTTTCACATCTCCACTTGGGGAGAGGTGAAAGCGGAAACTGGTATCATCTATATTCTGATGATTATTTATTTTGGGATTATATTGGTAGCATTTATATAGTTTTTTTTGGTAAACCACACACCGTCCTTGTGTCGCAGATACAATATAATGCCCATTAGATGACTGCTTCTTTTTTCCGGTGACAATGTGGACTTCGGTGAATGGTTACCCTCTTCTTTGTTGTTGGAATTGTTTATTGTCACTTATTTTCAGAATTCCAAATGTGAAATATGATCTGCTTCTCACAACTCTGAGTGAATTATCCACATGCTATAATAGTCGTATTCAAGGCATTGATAAATAAGTTCCACCACCATTGTTTGTTTCTCAGAGTTGGTCTGTAACTTGTGAGAAGTTTGTTTATCACATTAACACCATATAACTTCATTATACATTTTTAAGACGTTAGGCTGAGGTACGTTGATCCTGCTTTTGTGAGCATATAAGTACCCTTTCATGGATCCCAATTGTTCATGGGTGTAACAGTTTGAAGCAACAGTTACCACAGCATTGTCGTTCCAGCTGCTTATATATATTATATACGGATCCATCAGACTAGAAATCAAACACTCCCCTAGAATGTTTCACAAGTTCTTTTTTGGATTTTAGAGGGCAATGAGACCTGTACATTGTTCTCGAATTGTCTCAGTGGCACGAATTCCCATATTTGAGAGTTCTGAAATAAAATCATATGATGTAAAAAAGTTATCAAAATACAATTCATGCTGTGAACTATCTTGAATAACAGATAATAATCCATTGACGACCCTGGATCCCAACTGTAAAAAAAAGGGTCAAGGTTTTATCAGAATATATTTTTATAGCATAGGGGTATTTTAGTTTGATGAACATAACATCCATATTTTGAATCTGAACTGAATCAGTTTCCCCTCTGATGAACATTTTGCAAGAGTGCTGAACTATGAACCATAATAAGGAATCATAAATTCATCAATGCTCAATTTTCCATGCCATATTCCAAACTGCAGTAGATTTTTGGAAATTTCTCTATAGATGGACAAGTTTGTCCATTCCAAGTTTGTCATCATTTTTCAGTTGATTATTATCGACCAAGTGAAAATACCTCTTTATTTTTCTGAATCAGTTGCGGGACATGGCACTTGAAACAATGGAGACAGATGTATCCTCTGCTGTGATCCAGTATAAATTTTCAGTAGGAACACAATGATTTCCGCTCAGAAGTAAGAGTCAGAAAAATTGCAAAATGCCATTGGATTCAACATAAATTTTCTCTATGTTCTGCATTGCATAAAGTTGAGTCATGCTTGCCAAATGTTCAATGTAGGTGAGAGGCATAATCTTAAAAAATAATTGTATGGATGAGAGATGTGCTTAGATTGGTAAACCTTTTTCCAATGGAATCCACAGCCGTAGATTTGATCGGATTCTTGAAAGAACTTTTTTCATCCCATGCAATAATTTTTTAGGATTGCTCAAAGCCTTGAGCAAGAGTGTTGCACTTAAGTTTTGCTCCTGTTTCTGCCTCGCATCTTTTGAGGAATACGCTTCGGAAGTTTCTAACACCTCATCCTTGTTGTTGCAAAATATATCTAATATTCCACATAAATCAGCTGGAACTGTTGTCACTAGATCGTTTTCAGCAATATCCTCTTCCTCCATGATGTTCCCAGGTTCATCAGCACGTAATTGGCATATATCTATGTCCTCTAATTCAGAATCTGAAAGAACTTCTAAATATGCTACAGCTTCTTCTAATGTGAGATATCTTTTTGACATGTTTACACACAGCTGAACATAACAAGACTATCTACAATTGCTGATCTTGGTTTGACTAGTCTGCGGTTCGCAAAAACATGCATTTCTAAGAAAGCAAGAATAGAAAAGTATTCACCCAATATTAACAATCCACCCCCCCCCCCCCAGAAAGCACATTCCTCTGTGTCATATTACCCAGAATTCAGCCTATACAGAATTCAGCCCGTGATTTGAAAGGGAAAATCAAAGCAGCACACTCTGCATATTGGATATCACTAGAATCCTGCTGTCTTGAAAGGCCAATATTCCATAAATGGAACATGCATTTTTGAACACATGTAACTTCTTCACAGAAACTAATTGATGTACTTTGATTGATATATTAAGTGGTAGAAACCCACAAAATAATTTTCAGTTTACTTCATAATTGAAATTTTGGCAAATTTAAATCGAAATGGTGGGAAAAAATACCCAAAAAAATGTCAAATTTTACAATTCTGTCAAAAAAAGTTTATATTACCCTGAAGTTTCCGAATTTATTTCAAAAAATACTTTGAACTTCTTTCTATATACATTAAAAAACCGGAAATGTTTGAATCAATTTTGATCCGATTTTTGCAAATAAAAACTGTTCCACTCAATGGAACATTGGCCTTTAAACGGTTAAAGAGCTGGGTAATGCTTGAAAATCTACTGTAGGAACGAGCATGTCTAGACTGGGACACAGACACATAATGATTTTTAAATACTGTAGTCTAGATAGATAGATTTTCAAAATAACAAAAAAATAGAAGAAAAGATGTTTTACCTCAGAAACACTGAATGTTAAAGGTGATTCACTCTTGACTTCAGGTTCTTGTGCGGGCACAGACTGATATATACAAAAAAATAGTGAGCAATTGATGTATCAATTCAATAGGATTTAAGCATACATGAAAATATTAATGACAAAACATTAAATCTCGGGGGGGGGGGAAATAAACATGTGTTAATAACACTTACTGGCGTTTCATGTAGTTCTAGCTTCCGAACATAATTGCTGGGGAATATTCCAGTTCGTTCATTATCAATTGATCCTGTCCACCATTCACCTTCTTTCTTTGTGACACAGATTGTCTCTCCGGGATGGAAGCAGAGGTCACCTGGTTCTTGAGACTGATACGCATATGTGGCAATGTAATATTCTGCAGCACCATCTTCAATTATAGAAAGAAAAAAACATTGAAAAACAAGTTTCAAAAAAAGTAAATCAGAAATTTTCTACATGATTACAATTAAAATAAACCAATTATATGATAATTAATGAGTATATTCTATGCATTAACCACAACATATATTTTATAAAAACATTTTTAAAAACAATTCTTCCCCTGTTGAGTTGTGTGTATTATATCAATAAAAAAGATTAATGAACTCAAATTGGGCTTCACAGATAAAAAAGAAACAAGTTATTCTTGTAACAAATATAGTCTTCTGAACACAAATATTGTTTTTTTTCAATTACCCAAACAAGCATTTGGGTGATACAGGTAAAGGATTGAAAGTAGTTTTGCTTGCAACAGAACTGCTTTCTGCAATCTCTTCAATCTTTGCAGATACAATTTATTCAGAGGAAGCTGTTGACTCAGCCTAAAATTTCATATGGCCAATAAGCTTTTCCACATCTTGCATTTATGCTCATTAGTCGCATACTGCAAGCGGGCTAACAGGGTTTTCAGCAAGTATTCCCTAGCTGCTGTGGTGGTTGAGTGATGGACTCGCATTGTGAGGACCCGGGTTCAAACCCCACCGTCGCCATGGTGTTGGTCCGCTGAAGTTGGTTTTCTGTGGTTCCCAACTTTGAGGAGCTAATGCGAGCCGATCTGCCTTTAAAAAGTCTCATCACAGAGAACAACAGGCATACAATAATACAATCTCCAATCATTACACTTCAGTCATGGTTGGAAAAGTTGATGGCTGCACTACACATAACAAGCATTACACAGAAACAAACTTTACGTTAGGTTCCCCGACACGGACACGCATTCCAACATGTACCAATTCGTTAGAAATTCAGCCGAGGAATATGGACGAGGTGTATGTCTGGTTTAGTAATAGCAAACAACCCCTTCCCTGATTCAGATTATTTGCATTCATTCCTACAGATTACTAAGTATTAACAATTCTCTCAGCATATCAATAGTGCAATAAAAAGGTACTTATGATTACTCACTTTCTGAAAACATTTCAGCTGATTCACCAACGTTATTGAATGAATTTTCGAAGGCACTAAAAATAAAGTGAAATATGGGAAAATATTAAACTTTAAAAAATAAAAACAGACATTAATCGTATATCCAGTATAAATTATCTCAGACGTCAATATAATGCTAAATAAGCATACACAGAACCTAGATCATTCGGCCCATGTTTATCTTGAACTCTATTGTTAACTAACATTGGTTTCTTCATTGAATTTTTTTTTTTTTTTTATGATGAAATAATCAAATTTTAAATTCCCTTACTAAAAAAACAAAGTAGTTCATGGTGGCTTTAGAGACTTTACAAGTCTGATTATAATAAAGACTATACTTTAGTGTTTGCTTTGAGGCATTGTTCACGTGAAAAAAGCAGCAAGAACATCAGAAATAATGTTGCTAAAATTACTTTATGGTACATCTACAAAGCAAATATTGATCAAAATGTCTATTCATCAGTTGAATGTATGAATGATAGCCACTGTGGTGGTTGGGTGGTTATAGTGACGAACTCGCATAGCGAGGATCCGGGTTCAAAGCCTACCGTTGCCACAGTGGTGGTCGGCTGAAGTTTGTTTACTGCGGTTCCCAACTTCGAGGCGCGAATGCGAGCCAATCTCCCGTTAAAAAGTCTTGCCGCAGAGAGCAACAAGCCTACATTACAATTATTCATTCATTACACTTCACTCACTATGATTTGAGAAAAAACTCATAGTTTAAAAAAAAAATTGATTGCATATGGCAGCACTATACATAACAAGCATTACACAGAAACAAACTTCACGGAAGGTTCACTATAGTTACACACACATTGCAACATGTACCAATTCGTTAGAAGTTCCGCAAGAGGAATATGGATGAGGTGCATGTTTAGTTTAGTAGTAAACTGTATGACACAAAAATTTGATATTTTTAAGTACATTGACTGTAATTAGTATAGGCAATACTGGACTTTTAAACTGATTCGTTAGCTGGATATTTCCATTTTCTGATATAGGCTTGTCCCAATTATGTCAGGTAATCAAAAATTTCTACTGTATTATGATTTTAAAAGTTGATTGTAATTAAAATTAATTATAATTTTTACAAACGAGTACATTACATTTTTTATTTTTAATAAGACAGCACTTTCAATAGTGAGATAATAAACCATTGGTTAGTTTGCTGGGTGATGCAGACTCTAGTGAAAATATAAACATTTTTCATAGTTCTCATATATTTGAACATTTTATTTTCATTACTGGAAATTTTTTTTTTATCAAAACCAGTAAAATATTCAAGATACTAATATATAACTATTCAAGGTAGAGCCTTTAAAACTGTGGCATATTTTCATCACCCTGCACATTCAAAATGAGATTATAAAAATACTTGCATGCAGAATTAAAAGAGAGGACTCACTTGTCATTCATTTTCATTGGTCCGGAAATCAGTTTCACATAAGACTTAGGAAACCAGCCACACTGAAAAAGGTATACATTTTTTACATAACAAAGATGTTATAAGTTTCTAATACATAAACGAGAAGTAAAAAATTTTTGGCGGAGCCCCGTAGGCCAATTTTTTAATTATTCATCAAAGTTGCCAATTTATTTTTACTATTTAAAAATATTTATAATTATTTTTTTAAATTTTACTGTTTTTTAATTTTTCTCAAGCGGCCACGGAGCCCTTGGGGCTTCGCGGAACACCAGTTGAGAACCGCTGACTTACAGTATCTAGGTCTAATCTTTCATTTGTATCCATCTAAATACCCTTTATTACAAATATCATTTGTGTGCAATTGAATAATTTTAATTTCATTATAATTTCACTTCCAAGTTTATCTGAGGAAAATCTGTTTCGTCTTTGCCAACAATAAGTTGAGAAATACTGATCTAACAAAATGGTCAGGATAAATAGTTTTTAAACTTCACAAACCTTTTCTTGAAACTCTCCATACCACCACATATCTTGTTGCTCTTTGACTGTTATAACATCACCCTTGTTAAAACTCAAATGGTTCTCTTTTTTAGCTTTCCATGGAAAGAGAGCTTGGGCTTGCAGATCTTCGGGCAAAGCTTGGCTCTATAGAAATAACATACACGATAATCAGATGATCTAAAGACAGGTAGCATACATACATTAGACTTAAAGATATCGCAACAACAGCCAATGCTCGTTTTTACAAACTTGTGTGGACTTGACAATTATTAAAATAGAGAGTTCCTAAATGGGATAGATGAAAAAAGTGCAGGAAATAAAAAAATTAGTTAGTTTTCAACATTTATTTATGATTTTCAATAAAATCACTGGCTTTTGTTTGCTTCATCACAACATTTTTGTAAATATAAGATTACATAGAATTGGTAAATGATAGCATTTCATTCGAATCTCGCTTCTCTGAAATATTTTCAGGGTAGTGGAACACACAGCTGGAATCACTTGCCGCAGAAACTATTTTTTGCTAATCTTTGATTGAAGAACTCTAATTTTTGGAATCCTGTACTTTTTGGCAATTTCTATCTTTGTAAGAGTTCGCACAAATTTTAATTTATTTCAAAATATTATAATTCACTCAAAGTCAAGCAGAACCTTTTCCATTTTGTGTACATAGCAATTTTCAAACAGGAAGTTAGACAAAGAGCAGTTCGCTGAAACAGAGTTTGATCGACTTGGAAATGGTCTTACGAACATGTGCTAATGCAGCAGCTGTCAAAACCTTTTGACTTGCAGAGAAAGTTTTCATTTATAATTTCAATGGCTAAGTCCCATGGAACACTGTTTTTTAAATTATTATTCATCAAATTTACTGATTCATTTTATTTTCCTGGAGTGTCCATGGTGCCCCTTTGCAGGGCCCTCTGACTCACTGCATTTTTATAAATGTCATACCAGGGTACAAAAAAATAATGATTTTTTTAAATTTAAATCTGATTTTTTTTTATAAAAATTATCTGACTGCTTATCAATTAAAACAAATCTTGTTAATCATTAAGAATGCATGTTTTCATATCACCTAACTGCTTTTTTGCCCAATTGCTCAAAATTAATTAAGCATTAATGAATAAACTACAAACGAACTATAAGCAAAAAATATGAACACCAAAAATCTGTGTTTATGTAACATGAAAGGTCATTAAGCCCAAATTAACTTCATTGATTAACTTTTGTAGAAAAAAGTGCTTTTATATATTCATGATGCCCCCCCCCCCCATTAAAGTGAATGAGTGTGGTGGCAACTCAGTATCATACATCTCTGCTGCAGGTATCTCAATTCACTTGATGTACAACCAAAGGGCCATTCAGCATCAACTAAATAAAATAAATTCTATTGGCAGGATTGCTTCTTGCACAATGAATGGGTGTGCTTCCAACTTCCGTGGTGTTGCTTAATAGTTCACATATTTTTATTATGTCACAGATTTAACGAGTTTGGTAAAAAAAAGAGAAAACTCAAAATTTTAATACAAAAAGTAAAATCAAAAGCCCAATAATATCTATGTTGGTACAAGATCTATTATTATTTTGAATCAGGAATTAGGGCAAGGCTTTATACAAAAAATTATTCCTCAGCTTTTTAATCAGGGGAACCCTATGCCACATTGCAATGCATTGAAAATAGTGCAGTTTAGGTAAGTTTAGCTCCCTATATTTTTCTGTAATGTTTTTTATTCATAAAATCTAGAAATAGAGCAGCTTTCTTTCTACACTGTATCTAGGATTTAAGTTCAAGTCTATATTTACCTAATAAAGATCTCCCATACTTCTTTTAATTACAAACTTTATCAGTAACATGCAAACCATACCAGGTTACATTTACTTCAATATCATTAAATTTATGTAAAGAAAAAACAAAATTTAAATTTTGTGATTTAAATCAATGATTTTTTTTTAAAAATCAAGTGATTTAAATCGTGATTTTAATCATGATTTGATTGAGGGGGTTGATGTGTAGTTAAAAATAAATATTTCTACCTGATATTTATGAAAGATTTTGGAAGCTGGAAGAAATTTATTGAAATAAAAGGGTTTCAGAAAAATCGCTACCTCTCCATTCTTTAAAGAACCAAAAAAATGTGATTTCAGTTATACCTGGCCAGGCACTGGTGACTCCGCACTTTCTGGACTTGCGACTTGATTGGCTTTTGGCGGCTGTGTGAAAGATGAATTTTCAGAATGCTGTAAGACATCTCTAACATTTTTATCAGCATCCGAGATGTCAGAAATATTTTCAGGTGCCTCCGATATTCCCCTGTAATAAATTCAAACATAATTGATTCTGAGTTATGAGTGCATAAATAGCATATTAAAATATTAATTATAAACGATTGTTTATATTAATTTTATAAAAAAAATTAAATTATTTATTTTATAAATAAATTAAAGAAGCTATATTGCTAATAAGTGGCATTGCAGCTGGAGATATTGCGGAAGCTTCAGCACCATCAGTATTTTGTAGCACTGGGCAAAGCACCCCTTAAATTACTACGGATTATTTCAAATAGAAATCTCCCACCCATACAAAGCTCAAACTCGGCACCTACAGGTCTTCTAGATCAGCGGTTCTCAACCTGGGGCCATATGGCCCCCTTGCGGTCCTGGGGTATTATAGGGGGCCACAGGAGAAAATCAGAAGAAAAGTGATCCACGACAGGTGGTGAAGGGAGTCAGAGAGCTGTGAAGAGAAAAGCTTTAAAAGTGAACATGGTTGAAAAATATCACTATTTTTAGAATTCATCAGATTCGTCCATAAAAACTGGGGCATCTAATTTAATCCACTGGGTCTATGTGGGCATGACCCGGGTCTTCATGTCTATAATGGAGGGAATAGTGCAGTCCGCAGTTCATATATCCCATATTATGGGATCTGGTATTATGATTTTCATATGTAAGCTGTTACTTCCAGCTAAGTATGGAGAGCCGCCAGAGCAACGGTTAATGTGTTGAGAGGGTCAATATATCATGCATGTTCGTTTGATCGTCTCGTATTTTATACAGACCATTTTTTACAATATAATTTGACTCCTGGGAGAGATGACAATCCACCATTTGAATCCGTGCTTAGCCAGGATTCAAAGAATGATCTGATTTATTAAAATTTCATTCGTAATAAAAAAAATAGAAAGTATCTTACTCTTGGATGAGGGTAGAGGGTGACCTGGATAGGACAGGGGGCCCCCACGAGAAAAAAAACTTAATTCATAGTGGGGGGGGGGGCATAAACTGAAAAAGGTTAAGAAACACTGTTCTAGATACTAGTGTTCTTAATATAAAATAAATATTATTTTGGATGTTCACCATACCTAAGATCTTTGACTACTTAAATATTGATTCACATATTTGGAGAATAAAAATTAACATAGCAAGAAAACCTCTTTCTTCCAGCAGATCATAAACTAAAGATAATTTAGAAAATTTATTATTTAGCATGTAACAAATGTTTAAAGCAGCCAAAGCATTAACTTCCTGTAAACCGAAGTGCTAATTTTACCTTGATTTGTAAAACAAATTTAAAAAAAATACAATACTTACTCTAATGTTCGTTTCATTTCAGTCCCAACAATATGCACAGTTTCGGTAGGAGTGCCAAGGGTACCATTGTCAGCTAATGTATCTGCTCCACCATCAGATCCTAAACCAGATTCTGCTATTAGCTCAGCATATGCTTCAGGAAACCACCCACGTTTACCATGAAGTTCTCCTCCTAACCAACCAGGCTCTGGACTTTGACCTTCGGGAACCTAGAAGAATGAATGCAGAAATTTTTTAAGAAAAACATCCATAAAAAATACATGTATTTCTATATCGACAAGTGTGACAAAAGACGTTTGTGGTTTTTTTTTTAATTGTAAAAAATACATTCTAACATACCAATACAATATCACCAGGCATGACTGAGAGCTCATCTGGATTTCTCGATTCGAATGCATAGAGAATTCTGTACCTCAACACATTTGGTCCTACGTTTTCCACTACAGTATCGGTATTGGCAGCTTCTTGTGCACCAAATGCTGAGTAGAATAATACAGTCTATTAGTCGTTATACTATAATTTATTAATCAACTAACTTCAATTAGACCACACAAACACTGAATTTCATTTTGGAAAATCTCTTCGAAGTTACTATGAAAGAATAAATAATTTACCCTCATACACAAAGAAAAAAAATAGAATGTGTTAATGCAGCTTGTATGTTCAACACATATATGCTGCATTGTATTCGCAACAATGAAAATTATTGTACAAGATTGAATATAATTCCTTGATAATCTACACCAAAAGTTTCGCCATTTTAGGAAGGTCTTAAAAAGCCCCAAATCATATTGATAAATATATTATTTTTCTAGTATTTTCATATTACATAATTGCAAATGTTATGCCAATGGCTATAATTTCTTGAAACTGGTTTACCTGAATACCGAATAAGAGTGAATGTTCAAAATTAGAAAATGAAAACAACCAACCATCCCAATTTTCATTTGCAGGTTCTGTATCAGCAGGACCCCACGCATCTTCAAACCTATCAACTAAAGACAGAAGGAAGAAAAATGGCAAAAAATAAAACTAAAACCATCATGTTTATAAATCATGCACAAAATTAATTTGCAAAATATATTCAACTTTTTTTTAAATCAAAAATAATGGTAACCTTCAATATAATACTCACAATATTATATTAGTAAAACCTGTTAAAATACTGGAGATGAAGAAATTTGAAAAAATAAATTATTCTAATTCAATCGTATTTAATTATTAAATGAAAATAATCAGAAATAAACTATACATACATACTGTATTACGGAAACAGACCCTCCTACCTCATATAAATGAAACAAATTATAAATAAAGTGCATACAAGATTATTTTCTATCAAAAAATGCAATGATTTTTGGCTCTCTCTCTTTTTTTTGTCCTCCTTCCTTGAGAAAGCTATTTGCTTTTTGCAAGCACAGACAAATTAATCTGATAAATTCTATTGCTGAATGCTAAATACTGTTGCTAAATTCTATAGTTAAATTCTATTGCTAAATGTTAAATTTGAAAGGAAAAACTTTGTGTTAAGGGGAAAATCTTACACGAAAATACAGAAAAAGTTCCAAGGAGGAGTGAAAACTTTGAGAATATATTACAAAAACAGATATTTGAGTTAATGGAGTTTGACTCATCGTGCATTGACTGTATTAGTTTTATGAGCTCTAATTTTACAAGAAGCTCATTCAGTGCATAAAAGTATTAACACGCCTAAGCCAAAAACAATCATCAAACTGTACAATTTTACATACACAAAGGCTCTTTTTTTTTGCATAAAATACACTGTAATACGTACTGTAACAAGTTGTATGATTTTTTTATTTTATTTTAAAGACAACAAAGTAAAACACAATGGATGTCCAACACACAGATAACATAATAAAAACAGTGGACGGCAATACAAAAGAATGTAGTCTACACAAAAAACAGAAATAAAGAAAAATAAACATACACTGGTTGACCTGTAGGGATTTAAAAAATTCTTCCATCAGGTTTAGGAGAGAGATTAATTTGAAATTCTTTCAATGCATAAGCATTTGTTGTAATATTGTTTTTATTAAGCACTCCGAGAAACATTAAGGTGGAATAGTGAGAGATCAAAGTACAATTTTCTGTTTTATATCAATCCAGAATATATGTTTTTAAATACAGTAAAACACCTCTTAATGGTCATCCCTCTTTAGCGGCCAAATAATAATTTCCCATTATATAACAAAAGTATGCATTCCAAACCCTGCATTTACGGTCACCCCCTCTTTTATGGATGAATTTTTTTGTCTCGTTGGTGTCAGTAAAAGAGAGGTTTTGTTGTATTAAATTCATCTCATTGTATTATAGCTTCACAGTTTAAGTGTTCTATAATTGAGAGCAGGGCCATAACTAGGATTTTTGCTACTCGGGGCAAACATTTTGCCGCCCCACAACTTCAAAATTCAATAATTTTATAATGGTGTTCTTTGTTCTCAGGGGTCATTAAAGTATTACGTCAGGGTTTCAGATTTGCTGACTTTTGATGGCAGGGGGGGGGGGGGTTGAAGGTTGCTTACGTCATCAACCACCCCTTTTTGAAGATATTAAATATTCTAAGATGCTGACGAAATTTTGCTGACAGGGGAGAGGGGGGGGGGTCAAAAATGGCTGAAAATCTGCTTACATAATACTTGAATGGCCCGTCACCTAAAATTGCAGCCTCTTAAATTTTCCATCCCGGGGCAGTTGCCCCCCCCCCCCCAATGCCCCCCTCTAGTTCTGGCCCTGATTGAGAGAATGTCTTTTTTTTGGAGTTTGTTACATTATTTGTATTATTAACATTATGTTAATAGTTCAATATTTTTGGGGCTAAATAAATAAACTAATATTTTCTAAAAAAATATATTTTTGGACG